>NW_028162875.1:0-31074 GCF_964263955.1 Coregonus lavaretus
ATATATATATCTCACACACCACCAGCCCGTCTGTGGCACACATGTCAACTCACAGGAGCACATTCATGAATATTTAACAGGTTTTAGTCTGCATGTGCTCTATTTATGTCACCCCCAGTGTCTTGAGAGTTGCGAGGAGGGCAGGGGGCTGATGGGAAGGGAACACATGTGGGGGTTGTGTGTGTGTGTGTGTGTTCATCATACTGTGACACTTTCTGAATTTTGAAAGTTCTATATCTTAAAAACTTGATTGCTGGCAAGCAACAATGTGCTGGACTGTATCCACAGTGGACTAATGAAACAATGTGCTGGACTGTATCCACAGTGGACTAATGAAACAATGTGCTGGACTGTATCCACAGTGGACTAATGAAACAATGTGCTGGACTGTATCCATAGTGGACTAATGAAACAATGTGCTGGACTGTATCCACAGTGGACTAATGAAACAATGTGCTGGACTGGATCCACAGTGGACTAATGAAACAATGTGATGGACTGTATCCACAGTGGACTAATGAAACAATGACTAAAAGCTCATTTTTTAGTGGTATTTTCCTTTAACAACCTGACACACTCACTGGCACACAGCAGAGAGAGCAGAGAAGGTGTCAGAGTTTCTCACTTTACACAACAGTGCATGATGGGTAAAATGCTCTCCCATCCCAGCTGCTATTCACAGGTACCAGCACACACACACACACACACACAGACACACACACACACATCTCTGCTTTTCGCGGGTACCAGCAGTCTTTGCCGAAGCAGAAAACCATGTTAGTTCTTCTTTGGGTCTACAAGCTTTTGTTCCTATGGTGTGTGTGTGTGCATTTCTTCTCCTGTGGGTTATGGTCTTCTGTGCCGGAGACGTCTGGAAAACAGAGCCCTCAACACAACGCTGTATGTTCAAGACGTGTGCGTTGAAGCGTTTAACATTGTCACTCTTCGAACATGCGTCCCTTCCTGATATGAAGGGAAATGAGCATGTGACACATTGTGGAGAAAACCGTGAGGATACACTGTGACTCTCGCAAGCTTATGTTACACAGCAATCTATAACTACTTAGCCGCTAAAGAAATTAGCTGCTCTGTTGAATGCAGAATGGAGAAATCATTCTTGGGGCTGTATGCTTCCATGCACCTATGTAATAGAATTTTTTTTAAATGTGCCCCAGCAATAGAGGCGGTGATACACACACAGTACAAAGTAACACACATACACATGCACACGCACGCACTCTTCCCCTATCCCATTCATCCCCACAGCCCCTTAGCACTTCAACGCTAGCTGTGCAGCGAGGCCGCGTGGCACACCACAGCTACACTCATTACTCCATGATTATGCTAATTCACTGCAGAGGAGTGGGGAGAAATCAAAGATGTTATTGTAGATGAGTGAGTCCTAAGTGTCCCAGCCTCTCTGTATCTGCCAGGTATGATTAGAAAACGTGTTCCTCTATCTCGCAATGATCACATCCTCTCTTTGTTAGCCCGGGTTGGATGTCTCAGAATGAATTTCTTTGATGGACAGCTGTGACGTCTTATCTCGGGGTTAACAGATCCCTCCCTGCATTATATATGCATGACGGGGTGGCGGCCATGTTGGGAACGGATGAGTAAGAGAGTAGCATGCTCATTTAGATGGTTCTAAAGAGATCTGGAGAGGTGAGAAAGAGGAATGGGTTGGTATCTAGTCATTATATTCAAGGCCAGTCAGAGAGGGAATGGGGAAAGGTGGATGTCAAATATAAAGAAAGAAGAATGCTCTTCTTGCTTATTTTGTCTTTCACATTCTCTCTGTTTCGGTCTTTCAATCGCTGTGTAACAATCTTGCATCCACCACAAACGTAGAGATTAGTCAGAGAGGAAAGTATGAGATAAGTCTGAGATAATAGTGACAGGAATAACATTGGGGGTTCAATAAGCAATGAAATGAAAGAGTAATAAGCAACAAATGAATAGTCCCGTCAGAGCCAACAGTCCATAGTCCCGTCAGAGCCAACAGTCCATAGTCCCGTCAGAGCCAACAGTCCATAGTCCCGTCAGAGCCAACAGTCCATAGAGCAAATCCCAAATAACTGAAAACCTTACTAGTACCTCTGGATGAGACTTTGAATGGAAGTCCAAGTGCAAGGAAATATACAATCCAACGGGAAAAAAAATATAACTATGCTGCGTTCACATCATCTGGTCATTGGTGTAAATACCAGAATATGACTAGTGGGAAACTCATCTATCATCCCCGTGCTCCGAGTTTCCCACTTGCTCCTCTCTGACGTAATTTGTCCACAGAAAAAAGACAGCAAGCATGGTGGCATCTTCAGCAGTTGTTGTTTATGGTAAGAACACAGTGGGTCTAGCACTGCTGATGTAAAAAAGGGCTTTTTAAAATACATTTGATTGATTGATTTATTGAAATACCTTTTAGTAAACAATAGTAGGTTCTCTCCAAACAATAGTAGGTTCTCTCCAAACAATGGGTCTGCAGTCCTAATGCTGCATTCATAACCAAGTGGGAAGGTGGTATTTACCACATACGACTGTGAAAAATCTACTTGAACGCCCCTCCAACTGGTAATTACTAGTGGGAAACTCATCTATCATCCCTGAGTTCCGACTTCTCCCACATGCTGAACTCTGACATCACCTACTAAGGAAATGACCTCGATAACATCCTTTTCGGCAGTTAAATGCGACAACAAAACATTATTTCTGAAAAGCAATATATTAATATGTTTTTTTAACACTATAATTTGTTTACAAGCATGATAGCTGTACTTTTAGTTTATGGTTGACACAGCTTGTTGGCAATTAGCCAATCAACGTTTCTCAACACGTGAATGCATCCAACAGGTAATTACCACCTTCCTACTTGGTTATGAACACAGCGTAATTCAAGATGGCGCCTGTGGTTTGGACACGCCTCTAACCACACCCATACCTGCAACCTTAAAGGGCTACTGCTTCATAGGCAATTATGCAACCTTAAAGGGCTACTGCTTCATAAGCAATTATCAACGCAATACAGTTTGTTAACATATTTTTGGCCAAGTATACACATTAACACATTGTTTTTCATAAATGTTTCAGTTTTCTTTTAGGGGAAATGTTATATTTTATTTCACTTTATGCTTTTCATGGTAACACATGTTACAGCTGATTGTGTACACACACCCACACACACACTGTAGCTGTCTTCCCTCTAGTTATGGCACATAGGACCCTTGTAATATCAGTAGGAAATCAACATGGGGAGAATCTGGAGGGTGGAGGAGAGGAACAGAAGAAGGAAGAAGGAGAGGAAGAAAGGAGAAGAAGAAGTCATGGAAGAATGTCTTCCCTCTCTATGTAACACTTTATCTCTCCGCAGCACTGACCGTCTATATGATTGGAGTTAAGCCGCTACTCTTATCAATGCGGTGCTACATCCCAGCCTTTCTGCATTGGCAGAACATGAAACACTGTTGTGTGGAAGAGAACCATACATACATTGACGCACCGAGCGGCACTATCTACTCCAAACACCATGCCTGGTCCATATATATTTATAAAGCAGTACAAGGTGAGATTTAAAGGTAGGGTAGCTTGTCCCAGGGGCACGCACACACACACACACACAGAGATCTGCATCAGTAATCCCCCTAAGTGACGGCTGCAGGTTAAGTGTCAATTTGTATGCATTTCCCTCCGCCTTATGCTTCCTCTTCCCGCCACACTCGTCAATGGCAACCATACTTTATTGCAGCTGACAGGGGCCTCATCCCTTTAGCCTTTAATCCAAATTTACATTCAGCACATCCACTTTGTATCCCAACAAAGGAATTAACGTCCCCCCCAATGCAAATAACGTTAACATCCACTTTAATGTGCCCTGGGAGGCATAGGGAGACTAGTCCTTTTAGTTGTTGTGGCATTAGCTACATGGGTAAGACCAATAGACAGTCTAAAGGCATTAGCTACATGGGTAAGACCAATAGACAGTCTAAAGGCATTAGCTACATGGGTAAGACCCATGGACAGTCTAAAGGCATTAGCTACATGGGTAAGACCCATGGACAGTCTAAAGGCATTAGCTACATGGGTAAGACCCATGGACAGTAGCTACATGGGTAAGACCCATGGACAGTCTAAAGGCATTAGCTACACGGGTAAGACCAATAGACAGTCTAAAGGCATTAACTACATGGGTACATGTCCCGTGTAGCTCAGTTGGTAGAGCATGGCGTTTGCAACGCCAGGGTTGTGGGTTCGATTCCCACGGGGGGCCAGTATGAAAATGTATGCACTCACTAACTGTAAGTCGCTCTGGATAAGAGCGTCTGCTAAATGACTAAAATGTAAATGTAAGACCCATAGACAGCCTGAAGGCATTAACTACATGGGTAAGACCCATAGACAGCCTGAAGGCATTAACTACATGGGTAAGACCCATAGACAGTCTGAAGATGCCGATCACTGTGTGGAGTCTGTAGACTATAGAGGCTTTAACAAATACACGGATGGTGCATGAATAATTCTGAGTCCCCTTCCGTATAACAGCATGCCCAGGATATGCAGGGGGTTTGCTGAATCAATATCCATGAGGAGTTTGTCCCCACGCTTTCAAGAAACACCGCCGTTGGCCCAACATCCGCCATCGCCAATTTAAGTTAATGAGCTATTTAGCCCATGCTGTTAGAGCTGGCGCTGAATAAAGCCTGCTGGTCTGTGGATGACTGTTAAAACATACAGCGCATTAAAACACTCCTGTGGTGGGTGAGCCTCGGTCATGGGTACATAGAGAGAGAGGGGGGAGAGTGTTAGAGGGAGAAGGCCTGAGTAGAACAAAGCTATGCATTTATAATGCTAATTATTTATAAATGTCTGAAATGTTAATGACGGGATTAAAACTCTTGAGATTCGCCATCTCGTTGTCCCATCCTCAGTGCAAACTCTAAGCCCGTACTATCATCCCCAGCCCCAGTCACATCCCCAGCCCCATCCCGATCCCCAGCCCGATCCCCAGCCCCTTCCCAAGCCCCAGCCCCATCCCCATCATCTGCCCCAGCACCCAGGCCCATCCCCATCCACAGCCCCATCCCCCAGCCCCATCCCCATCCCCAGCCCCATCCCCAGCCCCATCCCCCAGCCCCATCCCCAGCCTCATTCCCAGCCCCAGCACCATCCACAGCCCCAGCCCCAGCCCGATCCACAGCCCCAGCCCCATCCCCAGCCCCATCTCACAGCCCCAGCCCCATCCCCATCCCCAGTCCCAGCCCCAGCCCCAGCCCCATCCCCAGTCCCAGCCCCAGCCCCATCCCCAGCCCCATCCCCATCCCCAGCCCCATCCCCATCCCCAGCCCCATCCCCATCCCCAGCCCCATCCCCATCCCCAGTCCCAGCCCCAGTCCCAGCCCCAGCCCCATCCCCATCCCCATCCCCAGCCCCAGCCCCATCCCCATCCCCATCCCCAGCCCCATCCCCAGCCCCAGCCCCATCCCCAGTCACATCCCCATCCCCATCCCCAGCCCCATCCCCAGCCCCATCCCCAGTCCCAGCCCCAGCCCCATCCCCAGCCCCATCCCCATCCCCAGCCCCATCCCCATCCCCAGCCCCATCCCCATCCCCAGCCCCATCCCCATCCCCAGTCCCAGCCCCAGTCCCAGCCCCAGCCCCATCCCCATCCCCATCCCCAGCCCCAGCCCCATCCCCATCCCCAGCCCCATCCCCAGCCCCAGCCCCATCCCCAGTCACATCCCCATCCCCATCCCCAGCCCCATCCCCATCCCCAGCCCCAGCCCCAGTCACATCTGGGAATGGCGCCGGAGGAGATGGCTGTGGTTTTACGGCCCCCTAACCAACTGTGCTATTATGTGTGTTTTTCGTGTTATTTGTAATTTATTCTGTACATAATGTTTCTGCCACCGTCTCTTATGACCAAAAAGAGAGTTTTCATCTTTATTTTTCGTAGCTGTCTATTTACCACCACAAACCGATGCTGGCACTAAGACTGCACTCAATGGGCTGTATAAGGCCATAAGCAAACAGGAAAATGCTCATCCAGAGGCAGCGCTCCTAGTGGCCGGGGACTTTAATGCAGGGAAACTTAAATCCATTCTACCTCATTTCTACCAGCATGTTAAATGTGCAACCAGAGGAAAAAAAACTCTAGACCACCTTTACTCAACACACAAAGACGCGTACAAAGCTCTCCCTCGCCCTCCATTTGGCAAATCTGACCATAATTCTATCCTCCTGATTCCTGCTTATAAGCTAAAACTAAAGCAGGAAGCACCAGTGACTCAGTTAATAAGGAAGGGGTCAGATGATGCAGATGCTAAGCTACAGGACTGTTTTGCAGGCACAGACTGGAATATGTTCCGGGATTCATCCGATGGCATTGAGGAGTACATCACATCAGTCACTGGCTTCATCAATAAGTGCATCGATGACGTCGTCCCCACAGTGACCATACGTAAATACCCCAACCAGAAGCCATGGATTACAGGCAACATCCGCACTGAGCTAAAGGGTAGAGCTGCCGCTTTCAAGGAGCGGGACTCTAACCCGGATGCTTATAAGAAATCCCGCTATGCCCTCTGACGAACGATCAAACAGGCAAAGAGTCAATACAGGACTAAGATTGAATCGTACTACACCGCTCTGACGCTCGTCGGATGTGGCAGGGCTTGAAAACTATTACAGACTACAAAGGGAAGCACAGCCGCAAGCTACCTAGTGATACGAGCCTACCAGACGAGCTAAATCACTTCTATGCTCGCTTCGAGGCAAGTAACACTGAAGCATGCATGAGAGCATCAGCTGTTCCGGATGACTATGTGAACACACTCTCCATAGCCAATATGTGTAAGACTTTTAAGCAGGTCAACATTCACAAGGCCGCATGGCCAGACGGATTACCACGAAGCATACTCCGAGCATGCACTGACCAACTGGCAAGTGTCTTCACTGACATTTTCAACATGTCCCTGACTGAGTCTGTAATACCAACATGTTTCAAGCAGACTACCATAGTCCCTGTGCCCAAAAACACTAAGATAACCTGCCTAAATGACTACTGACCCGTTGCGCTCACGTCTGTAGCCATGAAGTGCTTTGAAAGGCTGGTCATGGCTCACATCAACACCATTATCCCAGAAACCCTAGACCCACTCCTATTTGCACACCGCCCCAACAGATCCACAGATGATGCAATCTCTATTGCACTCCACACTGCCCTTTCCCACCTGGACAAGAGGAACACCTACTTGAGAATGCTATTCATTGACTACAGCTCAGTGTTCAACACCATAGCGCCCTCAAAGCTCATCTCTAAGCTAAGGACCCTGGGACTAAACACCTCCCTCTGCAACTGGATCCTGGACTTCCTGACGGGCCGCCCCCAGGTGGTAAGGGTAGGTAACAACACATCTTCCATGCTGATCCTCAACACGGAGGCCCCTCAGGGGTGCGTGCTCAGTCCCCTACTGTACTCCCTGTTCACCCATGACTGCATGGCCAGGCACGACTCCAACACCATCATTAAGTTTGCCGACGACACAACAGTGGTAGGCCTGATCACCGACAACGATGAGACAGCCTATAGGGAGGAGGTCAGATACCTGGCCGTATGGTGCCAGGATAACAACCTCTCCCTCAGCGTGATCAAGACAAAGGAGATGCTTGTGGAATACAGGAAAAAAATGAGGACTGAGCACGCCCCCATTCTCATCGACGGGGCTGTAGTGGAACAGGTTGAGAGATTCAAGTTCCTTGGTGTCCACATCACCAACAAACTATCATGGTCCAAACACACCAAGACAGTCGTGAAGAGGGCCCGACAAAGCCTATTCCCAGCCCCAGCCCCATCCCCAGCCCCATCCCCAGCCCCTTTAATGTATTCAGAGTGATGGTTCCCCCTGGGCAGTACTCCTCCTCTACAGAGCCAGGCCGGGGGCCCTAATGGTGTTAGGCCCAGGACACATCAATACAGGTCTGGCAGAGTGCCCAGCCTCCCAACTGCTCCCTGGCCAGAGGACCTGGGGTTAGACCTCTGTAATGGAGCAAAGAGAGGGAGAGAACATGAGGGTCAGTGTATTGTTAAGGTAGAGAGAACAGGAGGGTCAGTGTATTGTTAAGGTAGAGAGAACATGAGGGTCAGTGTATTGTTAAGGTAGAGAGAACATGAGGGTCAGTGTATTGTTAAGGTAGAGAGAACATGAGGGTCAGTGTATTGTTAAGGTAGAGAGGAACATGAGGGTCAGTGTATTGTTAAGGTAGAGAGGAACATGAGGGTCAGTGTATTGTTAAGGTAGAGAGGAACATGAGGGTCAGTGTATTGTTAAGGTAGAGAGGAACATGAGGGTCAGTGTATAGATAAATACATGTAATATGTTTATTCTGCCTCAGCATGCACAATATGGATATTCCTTACTTACACTATATGTCTGTCTGTCTGGCCGTCTTTCCATCTGTCTGTCTGGGGAGGCAGGTAGCTTAGTGGTTAAGAGCGTTGTGCCAGTAACCGAAAGGTCGCTGGTTCTAATCCCTGAGCCGACTAGGTGAAAAATCTGTCGATGTGCCCTTGAGCAAGGCACTTAACTATAATTGCTCTGTAAGTCGCTCTGGATAAGAGCGTCTGCTAAATGACTAAAATGTAATGTAAATGTCTGCCGCCCCAACACTGGCTGAAACACACCTACAGACCAGGCTAATGCTTTCACCATTGCAAGACTGGAAACCACTGATTTCTGTCTGACGGTAGTACATGTACATCCCACCACCAGGGATGATCAGACAGTCATTGATGAAGAGTCTCTGCACGACTACGGCAACAGGAGTTGAATTATTGATACCTCGCTGCTGTGTTCTCCCTAACGCAAGGCTTTGGCTGTGTCCCAAATCGCACCCTATTCGCTTTATAGTGCCCATAGGACTCTGGTCAAACGTAGTGCACTATAAAGGGAATAGGGTGCCATTTGGGACGTTGCCTTAGTGATCCTCAATCTTCCCATCCTAGCAGAGAAACAGGATGAAACATGGAGGAGTGCTCACAGCCGTTTGTCATGATACCCCACTGGTCACAGGGCTATATGATTGGTTACCTGCCTAGCAGTGGGAGCAATGGGAATGGTCCTTTTAATGAGGTGATTGTGTGTGTGTGTGTGTGTGTGTGCTTGCTTGTATGTGTGCGTTTGTGCATGCCAAAGGCTCATGTATGACCCACTGTCAGTAAGCTCCCACTGAGTACTGTCTTTATAACATTACAGACTGACCACTGATATACTGTCAGTGAGCTGCCTCCCACTGAGTACTGTCTTTATAACATTACAGACTGACCACTGATATACTGTCAGTGAGCTGTCTCCCACTGAGTACTGTCTTTATAATATTACAGACTGACCACTGATATACTGTCAGTGAGCTGTCTCCCACTGAGTACTGTCTTTATAATATTACAGACTGACCACTGATATACTGTCAGTGAGCTGTCTCCCACTGAGTACTGTCTTTATAATTTTAGACGGACCACTGATATACGGTCAGTGAGCTGTCTCCCACTGAGTACTGTCTTTATGACATTACAGACTGACCACGGAGATACTGTCAGAGACCACTGATCTCCAGCCATATATGAAGTCTGATAACAAGCCAGTGGCTTTGATTTGCCTCCACTGAGACGATGACATAGACGGCTGTTTACAATGACCCATAGACTGCTGTTAACACTGACCCATAGACTGCTGTTAACACTGACCCATAGACTACTGTTAACACTGACCCATAGACTGCTGTTAACACTGACCCATAGACTACTGTTAACAGGGATCACAGGGATCATGATGTCTAACACTGACCCATAGACTGCTGTTAACACTGACCCATAGACTACTGTTAACACTGACCCATAGACTGCTGTTAACACTGACCCATAGACTACTGTTAACAGGGATCACAGGGATCATGATGTCTAACACTGACCCTTAGACTGCTGTTAACACTGACCTATAGACCACTGTTAACACTGACCCATAGACTTCTGTTAACACTGACCCATAGACTACTGTTAACACTGACCAATAGAGAGTTATTAACACTGACGCATAGATTGCTGTTCACCCTGACCCATAGACTAATGTTAACAGGGATCACATGGATCATGATGTCTGACACTGACCCATTGACTACTTTTAACAGGGATCATGATGTTAACACTGACCCATAGACTGCTGTTAACACTGACCCATAGACTACTGTTAACACTGACCGAGAGACTGCTGTTAACACTGACCCATAGACTGCTGTTAACACTGACCCATAGACTGCTATTAACACTGACCCATAGACTACTGTTAACACTGACCCATAGACTGCTGTTAACACTGACCCATAAACTGCTGTTAACACTGACCCATAGACTACTGTTAACACTGACCCATAGACTGCTGTTAATACTGACCCATATACATCTGTTAACACTGACCCATAGACATCTGTTAACACTGACCCATAGACTGCTGTTAACACTGACCCATAGACTGCTGTTAACACTGACCCATAGACTACTGTTAACACTGACCCATAGACTGCTGTTAACACTGACCCATAGACTGCTGTTAATATTGACCGATAGACTGCTGTTAACACTGACCCATAGATTGCTGTTCACCCTGACCCATAGACTAATGTTAACAGGTATTACATGGATCATGATGTCTGACACTGACCTATAGACTGCTGTTAACACTGACCCATAGACTGCTGTTAACACTGACCCATAGATTGCTGTTAACAGGGATCATGATGTCAAACACTGACCCATTGACTACTTTTAACAGGGATCATGATGTCTAACACTGACCCATAGACTGCTGTTAACAGGGATCATGATATCTAACACTGACCCATAGACTGCTGTTAACAGGGATCACAGGGATAATGATGTCTAACACTGACCCATAGACTGCTATTAACAGGGATCATTATGTCTAACACTGACCCATAGACTGCTGTTAACAGGGATTACATGGATCGTGATGTCTAACACTGACCCATAGACTGCTGTTAACACTGACCCATAGATTGCTATTAACAGGGATCATGATGTCTAACACTGACCCATAGACATCTGTTAACAGGGATCACAGGGATCATGATGTCTGACACTGACCCATAGACTGCTATTAACAGGGATCATGATATCTAACACTGACCCATAGAATGCTGTTAACACTGACCCATAGACTGCTGTTAACACTGACCCACAGACTGCTGTTAACACTGACACATAGGCTGCTGTTAACAGGGATCATGATGTCTAACACTGACCCATAGACTTCTGTTAACACTGACCCATAGACTACTGTTAACACTGACCCATAGACAGCTATTAACACTGACGCATAGACTGCTGTTAACAGGGATCACATGGATCATGATGTCTGACACTGACCCATAGACTGCTGTTAACACTGACCCATAGACTGCTGTTAACACTAACCCATAGACTGCTGTTAACACTGACCCATAGACTGCTGTTAACACTGACCCATAGACTGCTGTTAACACTGACCCATAGACTGCTGTTAACACTGACCCATAGACTACTGTTAACACTGACCCATAGACTGCTGTTAACACTGACCCATAGACTACTGTTAACACTGACCCATAGACTGCTGTTAATACTGACCCATAGACATCTGTTAACACTGACCCATAGACTACTGTTAACACTAACCCATAGACTGCTGTTAACACTGACCCATAGACTGCAGTATGAAAATGTATGCACTCACTAACTGTAAGTCGCTCTGGATAAGAGCTAAATGACTAAAATGTATATGTAACACTGACCCATAGACTGCTGTTAACAGGGATCACATGGATCATGATGTCTAACACTGACCCATAGACTACTGTTAACAGGGATCACATGGATCATGATGTCTAACACTGACCCATTGACTACTGTTAACAGGGATCACATGGATCATGATGTCTAACACTGACCCATAGACTGCTGTTAACAGGGATCACATGGATCATGATGTCTAACACTGACCCATAGACTGCTGTTAACAGGGATCACATGGATCATGATGTCTAACACTGACCCATAGACTGCTGTTAACAGGGATCACAGGGATCATGATGTCTAACACTGACCCATAGACTGCTGTTAACACTGACCAATAGACTGCTGTTAACACTGACCCTTAGACTGCTGTTAACACTGACCCACAGACTGCTGTTAACACTGACCCATAGACTGCTGTTAACATTGACCGATAGACTGCAGTTAACACTGACCCATAGACTACTGTTAATACTGACCCATAGACTGCTGTTAACACTGACCCATAGACTGCTGTTAACACTGACCTATAGACTTCTGTTAACACTGACCCAAAGACTGCTGTTAACACTGACCCATAGACTGCTGTTAACACTGACCCATAGATTGCTGTTAACAGGGATCATGATGTCTAACACTGACCCATAGACTGCTGTTAACAGGGATCATGATGTCTAACACTGACCCATAGACTGCTGTTAACAGGGATCATGATGTCTAACACTGACCCATATACTGCTGTTAACAGGGATCACAGGGATCATGATGTCTAACACTGACCCATAGACTGCTGTTAATAGGGATCATGATATCTAACACTGACCCATAGACTGCTGTTAACAGGGATCATGATATCTAACACTGTGGCCTACATGCTGGGTGGGTAATGCTGCTTGCTTGTTAGTCTTGATGCATATCTTGAACTCACAAATAGAGGGATGCACACACACACATGCATTCACGCGCACACCCACACACAAAATCTCTCACATACACACATGCACACACACTCTCCACCCCAACAAACACACACTTTCACTCCCTTTCTCCTGTATCCCATGTGGACTGTTGCATCACCAGCGAGAGCCCCTGTTGTTTTGCTGTGAAACAGACCCCTGGGGCCGTGTTTGTCTTCAACAGACTGGCTCTGGCTCGTATGGACGACAGACTGCCGTCTAGCCAGCCTGCCTCTCCACAGGTGATCTAGTGTTGTTTATTTGACACCAGTAGGACATAGAGACAACACACACACACACACACACACACACACACACAATGGGCTTTCTCTGACTGGGCAGATCATAGAATCAATGTTGTTTGCTTCCTTGTTTATTTGTAACTGCCTGCAGAGAGTAAAACAGCAAATTATATCTCTAGCTTTGAGTGGCCAATAGGAATCAGGTCAGATGTCAGATCAACAGGGGAACTCTGTGGTTTGCTATGGTGACACTGTAGGCTGTGTGGCATCAACAACCTGAATTGGACAGACAGGACCTAAAGAAATCAGTCATAAATATCAACATTTTATCTAAACATTGAGACCAAACAACACCAGTTATCTCATCCCTTCCATTCCTCCATGCCTTATCGAAGCAGATGAAAGCTTATTACAATTCCATCCCTATGAAACCACTATGACATTGCTTGTTGAATATCCCCACCACTCATACTGTGGTGGGACCGCTACTACATAGACAGTGTAGGGTGAAGTTGCCCCTAGACACTGATCTTGGGTCAGTTTTGCATTTCCCCCACTAATGATTGAGGTTAGGATTGGAGGAGGGCAAGCTGATCCTAGCTCTGTACCTAGGGGAAACTTCACCCCGGAGCTACATAGAAAGAGGGTTGATCATATTACAAGAGCATCTGATCCTTATCAGGAAAGTCATCACAGCACTGCACCGTCTGGCCAACAACCAACAACCATCCACCTATATGAAAGTGTGAGGCCGATGTCTGACTGTGAAGGAGCGATGGCTATCGGGTTGTTGTGAATGCTATCTGTGTGTGTGTGTGTGTGTGTGTGTGTGTGTGTGTGTGTGTATGTGTGTCACCTCTGCCTTAGACACAGATAGACAGGTAAACACAGACAGCTGTCTCTCATCTCCTCTCGGCCGCGCGGCACGACGGTGGGGTTACAACATCTCTCATGTCTGTTAGATGTTTACATCCCTGGCCACGACGGTGGGGTGGTAACATCTCTCATGTCTGTTAGATGTTTACATCCCTGGCCACGACGGTGGAGTTACAACATCTCTCATGTCTGTTAGATGTTTACATCCCTGGCCACGATGGTGGGGTTACAACATCTCTCATGTCTGTTAGATGTTTACATCCCTGGCCACGACGGTGGGGTTACAACATCTCTCATGTCTGTTAGATGTTTACATCCCTGGCCACGACGGTGGGGTTACAACATCTCTCATGTCTGTTAGATGTTTACATCCCTGGCCACGACGGTGGAGTTACAACATCTCTCATGTCTGTTAGATGTTTACATCCCTGGCCACGACGGTGGGGTTACAACATCTCTCATGTCTGTTAGATGTTTACATCCCTGGCCACGACGGTGGAGTTACAACATCTCTCATGTATGTTAGATGTTTACATCCCTGGCCACGACGGTGGGGTTACAACATCTCTCA
The DNA here is from genome assembly GCF_964263955.1 of Coregonus lavaretus. Lineage (NCBI taxonomy): Eukaryota > Metazoa > Chordata > Actinopteri > Salmoniformes > Salmonidae > Coregonus > Coregonus lavaretus. The sequence continues at coordinate 14,482 of NW_028162875.1, forward strand.
TGTCTGTTAGATGTTTACATCCCTGGCCACGACGGTGGGGTGGTAACATATCTCATGTCTGTTAGATGTTTACATCCCTGGCCACGACGGTGGAGTTATAACATCTCTCATGTCTGTTAGATGTTTACATCCCTGGCCACGACGGTGGGGTTACAACATCTCTCATGTCTGTTAGATGTTTACATCCCTGGCCACGACGGTGGAGTTATAACATCTCTCATGTCTGTTAGATGTTTACATCCCTGGCCACGACGGTGGGGTTACAACATCTCTCATGTCTGTTAGATGTTTACATCCCTGGCCACGATGGTGGGGTTACAACATCTATCATGTCTGTTAGATGTTTACATCCCTGGCCACGACGGTGGAGTTATAACATCTCTCATGTCTGTTAGATGTTCACATCCCTGGCCACGACAGTGGAGTTATAACATCTCTCATGTCTGTTAGATGTTTACATCCCTGGCCACGACGGTGGGGTGGTAACATCTCTCATGTCTGTTAGATGTTTACATCCCTGGCCACGACGGTGGAGTTACAACATCTCTCATGTCTGTTAGATGTTTACATCCCTGGCCACGATGTTGGGGTTACAACATCTCTCATGTCTGTTAGATGTTTACATCCCTGGCCACGACGGTGGAGTTACAACATCTCTCATGTCTGTTAGATGTTTACATCCCTGGCCATGACGGTGGGGTTACAACATCTCTCATGTCTGTTAGATGTTTACATCCCTGGCCACGACGGTGGGGTGGTAACATCTCTCATGTCTGTTAGATGTTTACATCCCTGGCCACGACGGTGGGGTTACAACATCTCTCATGTCTGTTAGATGTTTACATCCCTGACCACGACGGTGGAGTTATAACATCTCTCATGTCTGTTAGATGTTTACATCCCTGGCCACGACGGTGGGGTTACAACATCTCTCATGTCTGTTAGATGTTTACATCCCTGGCCACGACGGTGGAGTTACAACATCTCTCATGTCTGTTAGATGTTTACATCCCTGGCCACGATGGTGGGGTTACAACATCTCTCATGTCTGTTAGATGTTTACATCCCTGGCCACGACGGTGGAGTTACAACATCTCTCATGTCTGTTAGATGTTTACATCCCTGGCCACGACGGTGGGGTTACAACATCTCTCATGTCTGTTAGATGTTTACATCCCTGGCCACGACGGTGGGGTGGTAACATCTCTCATGTCTGTTAGATGTTTACATCCCTGGCCACGACGGTGGAGTTATAACATCTCTCACGTCTGTTAGATGTTTACATCCCTGGCCACGACGTTGGGGTTACAACATCTCTCATGTCTGTTAGATGTTTACATCCCTGGCCACGACGGTGGAATTACAACATCTCTCATGTCTGTTAGATGTTTACATCCCTGGCCATGACGGTGGGGTTACAACATCTCTCATGTCTGTTAGATGTTTACATCCCTGGCCACGACGGTGGGGTGGTAACATCTCTCATGTCTGTTAGATGTTTACATCCCTGGCCACGACGGTGGGGTTACAACATCTCTCATGTCTGTTAGATGTTTACATCCCTGGCCACGACGGTGGAGTTATAACATCTCTCATGTCTGTTAGATGTTTACATCCCTGGCCACGACGGTGGGGTTACAACATCTCTCATGTCTGTTAGATGTTTACATCCCTGGCCACGACGGTGGAGTTACAACATCTCTCATGTCTGTTAGATGTTTACATCCCTGGCCACGATGGTGGGGTTACAACATCTCTCATGTCTGTTAGATGTTTACATCCCTGGCCACGACGGTGGAGTTACAACATCTCTCATGTCTGTTAGATGTTTACATCCCTGGCCACGACGGTGGGGTTACAACATCTCTCATGTCTGTTAGATGTTTACATCCCTGGCCACGACGGTGGGGTGGTAACATCTCTCATGTCTGTTAGATGTTTACATCCCTGGCCACGACGGTGGAGTTATAACATCTCTCACGTCTGTTAGATGTTTACATCCCTGGCCACGACGGTGGGGTGGTAACATCTCTCATGTCTGTTAGATGTTTACATCCCTGGCCACGACGGTGGGGTTACAACATCTCTCATGTCTGTTAGATGTTTACATCCCTGGCCACGACGGTGGGGTTACAACATCTCTCATGTCTGTTAGATGTTTACATCCCTGGCCACGACGGTGGAGTTATAACATCTCTCATGTCTGTTAGATGTTTACATCCCTGGCCACGACGGTGGAGTTATAACATCTCTCATGTATGTTAGATGTTTACATCCCTGGCCACGACGGTGGGGTGGTAACATCTCTCATGTCTGTTAGATGTTTACATCCCTGGCCACGACGGTGGGGTGGTAACATCTCTCATGTTTGTTTACTTCCAGCCAGGACTAAGCCCCCAGATTGCATTCTGACAAGCTCCCGTCATCTCACTCCATCCCCAGGACACTGCTGAGAGGAGAGATGAGACCACCGGCTGGCTTCTTATTAAACAGAGGGAGAGATGAAGAGGGGGGAAAGAGGGGGGGTAGGAGGAGTGTGTGTGTGTGTGTGTGTGTGTGTGTGTGTGTGTGTGTGTGTGTGTGTGTGTGTGTACTTGTGTGTGTGTGTGTGTGTGTGTGTGTGTGTGTGTGTGTGTGTGTGTGTGTGTGTGTGTGTGTGTGTGTGTGTGTGTGTGTGTGTGTGTAAGTGCTACCATCCATGTGTGTGTGTGTGTGTGTGCGTCTGCGAGCAGGTGTGTGTGTTGACGGCGGTTGGATTGAAAATGGGACATGACCAGACTTCCAGCATCATCCGACGGAGTGTAAGACGGATGGGAGAAGCTGGGATCGTCGTGGTAACCACGTGTAAAACATGAGCAGATCAGACGAATGAGACTCAGCATATGAAAAGATGCTGGTGAATAAATTGAGAGCGCTCACAAGAGTGAAATCTATGTATGAACCACCCTGGAAATGGAAGAGGATCAAGGTAGTGTACAGGTGGGAATGGAAGGGGATCAAGATAGTGTACAGGTGGGAATGGAAGGGGATCAACAAAGAAAGTTATTATTTTATTGTAATAGTATATATTCTCTATTTGCTTTGCAGGGATGCTCCACTCCACTCTCTCAAAGCAGTAATCATACCCATGTGTGATGGAGTTGACAGAACTCAACTTACATCATGCACACATGCCCACCCATGGGCAACTATGCCAGCTGGGCCAGAGACTGTCTGAAATACACCACATCATCAATTAGAGCTCCTGGGCCAGTGAGAGGCGCACACACACACACACACACACACACACACACACACACACACACACACACACACACACACACACACACAGAGACACAGTGTAAAGTAACTAAGTACTTTACTATTGATATTTTTGACAACTTTTACTTTTACTTCACTACATTCCAAAATACTATAATGTACTTTTTACTCCATACATTTTCCCTGACAACCAAAAGTACTCGTTATATTTTGAATGCTTAGCAGGACAGGAAAATTGTCCAATTTAAACACTTATCAAGAGAACATCCCTGGTCATCCCTACTGCTTCTGATCTGGTGGACTCACTAAACACAAAGGCTTTGGTTGTTTATTTTTATAACTAAACTAGGCAAGTCAGTTAAGAACAAATTCTTATTTACAATGACGGCCTACCCCGGCCAAACCCGGACGATGCTGGGCTAATTGTGCGCCACCCTATAGGACTCACAGCCAGTCTGTAGTGACACCTCTAGCACTGAGATGCAGTGCCATAGGCCGCTGCGCCACTCAGGAGATAATGATGTAAATTATGTCTGAGTGTTGGAGTGTGCCTCAGGCTACCGTAAATGTAAAAAATATAAGAAAGAAAATTGTGCCGTCTGGTTTGCTTAATTTAAGGAATTTGAAATGATTTCTACTTTTACTTTCGATACTTAAGTATATTTTAGCAAGTACATTTACTTTTGATATTTAAAACCAAATACTTTTAGACTTTTACTGAAGTAGCACACAGACACAGACACAGACCCACACACACACACACCCTCACCCACAAACACACACACACCTCCCCAATCACAGTCAGTCTGGAGTCCAGCTGTGCTATCCCTCTCTACCTCTCCCATTCCTTTTCTATCTTCTCCTTCTCTTGTATTTCTATTCCATTTCACCCTCCTCTCCTCCTCTACCTCCTCCTCTCCTCCTCTACCTCCTCCTTTCCTCCTCTACCTCCTCCTCTCCTCCTCTACCTCCTCCTCTCCTCCATCTAAGACAAGAAACCATTGTCTTAATATCATCCGCATAAAACAAATGGAAAGTTGATCACAAACTGTAGACTGACTGTTACCTCTGTATGAGTATCGGTGCTTTTTCCAGATCTCTGTATCAGTATCGGTGCTGTTTCTATATTTCTGTATCATTATCGGTGCTGTTTCTATATCTCTGTATCAGTATCGGTGCTGTTTCTATATTTCTGTATCAGTATCAGTGCTGTTTCTATATCTCTGTATCAGTATCGGTGCTGTTTCTATATCTCTGTATCAGTATCGGTGCTGTTTCTATATCTCTGTATCAGTATCGGTGCTGTTTCTATATCTCTGTATCAGTATCGGTGCTGTTTCTATATCTCTGTATCAGTATCAGTGCTGTTTCTATATCTCTGTATCAGTATCGGTGCTGTTTCTATATCGCTGTATCAGTATCGGTGCTGTTTCTATATCTCTGTATCAGTATCGGTGCTGTTTCTATATCTCTGTATCAGTATCGGTGCTGTTTTCATATTTCTGTATCAGTATCGGTGCTGTTTCTATATCTCTGTATCAGTATCGGTGCTGTTTCTATATCTCTGTATCAGTATCGGTGCTGTTTCTATATCTCTGTATCAGACCTACTGGAATGTCTGACTGCTGTGTGGGCTATAGTCCCTTAGATCAGGAAGAGAGCAGCTCAGAGTAGTATCCTATAGACAGCAGAAGACAGTTATTCATGACTCCAGCTCTTCCTCTGTTCTCCGACCGACTGTGAGAAGTAATTACCACTGTCTAACACACACGCACACACACACACACACGCACACACACACACACACACACACACACACACACACACACACACACACACACACATGGAAGCACGCACACACACATGAGCACATACACACACCACATACACACACACCATCAGGAATGTCGGGAAGATAACCAGAACCCCAATTACCTCACTGATGGGGCGTTTCACTGTGGTGGGAGCCATACTAAAAGAATGGGGAATTGCCCAAGATTTACAACGGTGGCTGGGCTGGGACAATTCCCACTTTACCAAATGGAAGATGGTGGCGAGATATCCCAAGTAAATTAGATAGTTTTTTTCTTTGCATAAAGAGACTGCAATCAAATTGAGGTTCTCGTTCCAATCAAGAGTTGGCCTGTGTCCCAAATGGCACCCTATTCCCTACATAATGCACTACCTTTGACCAGAGCCCTATAGGTCCTGGTCAAAAGTAGTGCACTATGTAGGGAATAGGGTGCCATTCATCATGATAGAGCGGTGATGGAGGAGAAACATTACCATTGAGAGACAACTGCAATCAGAGGAGATTCATGCTTTTTGTATTTCTCCCTCTTTCACATTCACATGGGAGCCTTAAACAGCACCACCCCACAGCATGTCTGGCTCAGCCTTAAACAGCACCACCCACAGCATGTCTGGCTCAGCCTAAAACAGCACCACCCCACAGCATGTCTGGCTCAGCCTGAAACAGCACCACCCCACAGCATGTCTGGCTCAGCCCTAAACAGCACCACCCCACAGCATGTCTGGCTCAGCCTTAAACAGCACCACCCCACAGCATGTCTGGCTCAGCCTAAAACAGCACCACCCCACAGCATGTGTCTGGCTCAGCCTTAAACAGCACCACCCCACAGCATGTCTGGCTCAGCCTTAAACAGCACCACCCCACAGCATGTCTGGCTCAGCCTAAAACAGCACCACCCCACAGCATGTGTCTGGCTCAGCCTTAAACAGCACCACCCCACAGCATGTCTGGCTCAGCCTGAAACAGCACCACCCCACAGCATGTCTGGCTCAGCCTTAAACAGCACCACCCCACAGCATGTGTCTGGCTCAGCCTTAAACAGCACCACCCCACAGGATGTCTGGCTCAGCCTTAAACAGCACCACCTCACAGCATGTCTGGCTCAGCCCTAAACAGCACCACCCCACAGCATGTCTGGCTCAGCCTTAAACAGCACCACCCCACAGCATGTGTCTGGCTCAGCCTTAAACAGCATCACCCCACAGCATGTCTGGCTCAGCCTTAAACAGCACCACCCCACAGCATGTCTGGCTCAGCCTTAAACAGCACCACCCCACAGCATGTGTCTGGCTCAGCCTCAAACAGCACCACCCCACAGCATGTGTCTGGCTCAGCCTTAAACAGCACCACCCCACAGCATGTGTCTGGCTCAGCCTTAAACAGCACCACCCCACAGCATGTGTCTGGCTCAGCCTTAAACAGCACCACCCAACAGCATGTCTGGCTCAGCCTTAAACAGTACCACCCAACAGCATGTCTGGCTCAGCCTTAAACAGTACCACCCCACAGCATTTGTCTGGCTCAGCCTTAAACAGCACCACCTCACAGCACGTGTCTGGCTCAGCCTTAAACAGCACCACCCCACATTATGTGTCTGGCTCAGCCTTAAACAGCACCACCCCACAGCATGTCTGGCTCAGCCTTAAACAGTACCACCCCACAGCATTTGTCTGGCTCAGCCTTAAACAGCACCACCCCACAGCATGTGTCTGGCTCAGCCTTAAACAGCACCACCCAACAGCATGTGTCTGGCTCAGCCTTAAACAGCACCACCCAACAGCATGTCTGGCTCAGCCTTAAACAGTACCACCCCACAGCATTTGTCTGGCTCAGCCTTAAACAGCAGCACCTCACAGCACGTGTCTGGCTCAGCCTTAAACAGCACCACCCCACATTATGTGTCTGGCTCAGCCTTAAACAGCACCACCCCACAGCATGTGTCTGGCTCAGGTTTGATTGGTATTCATCCACTAACTGTCAGTCACTCTATGGTATAATACATGCCGGTAGCGTCAGCGTTCTCACCCAGTCCATAGTTAAGGCTTGATATCATGTGAACATTGGGAGGGTCCATAGTTGAGACTAGATATCATGTGACCATTGTGAAGGTCCATAGTTAAGGCTTGATATCATGTGACCATTGGAAGGGTCCATAGTTGAGACTAGATATCATGTGACCAATGGGAGGGTCCATAGTTGAAACTAGATATCATGTGACCATTGGGTGGGTCCATAGTTGAGATTAGATATCATGTGACCATTGGGAGGGTCCATAGTCAAATCAAATGTTATTTGTCACATGCTTCGTAGACAACAGTTGTTGACTAACAGTGAAATGTTTCGTTCCAGGTCCTTTTTCAACAACGCAGAGTTAAAGATAAAAAATACTATAAAAAAATAGAAATGGTGACACAAGGAATATATACACAGTGAATAATGAATGTAGAAAACGAGTAAAATTAACATGGCTATATACAGAGAGTACCAGTACTGAGTCGATGTGCAGGGGTACGAGGTAAACCCGAGTGGCGCTGCGGTCTAAGGCACTGCATCTCAGTGCTAGAGGCGTCACTACAGACCCTGGTTCAATCCCGGGCTGTAACACATTCTGCCGTGATCCCATAGGGCGGCGCACAATTGGCCCAGCGTCGTCCGGGTTTGGCCGGGGTAGGCTGTCATTGTAAATAAGAATTTGTCATTAACTGACTAGCCTAGTAAAATAAAGGTTAAATAGAAATTGATCTAGCTATGCACTGTACATATAGGTAAAGTGACTAAGCAAACAGGATAGATAATAAACAGTAGCAGCAGTGTATTGGAGTGTCAGTGTTTGGGTAGAGTCCAGTGTGTGTGCATACAGTTAGTGCAGAAAAGGTTGAGACTATATCATGTGATCATTGGGAGGATCCATAGTTGAGACTATATCATGTGACCATTGGGAGGATCCATAGTTGAGACTATATCATGTGATCATTGGGAGGATCCATAGTTGATTGGAGGATCCATAGTGAGACTAAATCATGTGACCATGGTGAGGATCCATAGTGAGACTATATCATGTGACATTGGAGGATCCATAGTTGAGACTATATCATGTGATCATTGGGAGGAATCATAGTTGAGTACGATATCTGTGATCATTGGGAGGATCCATAGTTAGACTATATCATGTGATCATTGGGAAGGGTCCTTCTGTTAGTGTCCTGGTCAAGTCATGTGTCTGTGGAAGTAGACGTCCACAGGAGAAATGTTGGAGTGTAAGGAGAAGAGTATGTGGTGGGGGTCCTCTCTGTCTGCTCCGCTCATGGAGGCCACTAATCCATTCTCTCTCTCTCCAGCTAGCTATGTGCAGAATTACCTCACTAATTAAGCCCTCTGCAGCTTCCTGCTAACGTACATGGGGAACCTTAGCATACAGACAATTGCAGTCAAACAGCAGTACCAAGAATGAGAGGACATTTGTAGCGTCCACTACCAGAGAATCCCCTCTGGATCAATGAATGAAGTTGCCTTCAAGTTACCGAGCAGTAAGACCATAGGGTAGCATGCGATTGCAATGCCGCTTCCTTGATGTTGTCGTAATAAATGAATAATTGAACACAAACAGCTGTTAGTTGGTCTGTTGGTCTGGGGACAATCAGACTGCTCCAAGAGCTCTATTGAAGAAGCCACATAGCCCATACCATTCCACTTGTAATGGAACATCCAAAAACCAAACATGCAGATTATATGGCACACACACACACACACTCACCATTAGCATCAAATCAAATCAAATCAAATCAAATCAAATTTTATTGGTCACATGCGCCGAATACAACAGGTGCAGACATTACAGTGAAATGCTTACTTACAGCCCTTAACCAACAGTGCATTTATTTTAAACAAAAAAGTAAGAATAAAACAACAACAAAAAAGTGTTGAGAAAAAAAGAGCAGAAGTAAAATAAAGTGACAGTAGGGAGGCTATATATACAGTAAAATAAAGTGACAGTAGGGAGGCTATATATACAGGGGGGTACCGTTGCATAGTCAATGTGCGGGGGCACCGGCTAGTTGAGGTAATATGTACATGTGGGTAGAGTTAAAGTGACTATGCATAAATACTTAACAGAGTAGCAGCAGCGTAAAAAGGATGGGGTGGGGGGGCAGTGCAAATAGTCCGGGTAGCCATGATTAGCTGTTCAGGAGTCTTATGGCTTGGGGGTAGAAGCTGTTGAGGAGTCTTTTGGACCTAGACTTGGCACTCCGGTACCGCTTGCCGTGCGGTAGCAGAGAGAACAGTCTATGACTAGGGTGGCTGGAGTCTTTGACAATTTTGAGGGCCTTCCTCTGACACCGCCTGGTATAGAGGTCCTGGATGGCAGGGAGCTTTGCCCCAGTGATGTACTGGGCCGTACGCACTACCCTCTGTAGTGCCTTGCGGTCAGAGGCCAAGCAGTTGCCATACCAGGCGGTGATGCAACCAGTCAGGATGCTCTCGATGGTGCAGCTGTAGAATTTTTTGAGGATCTGAGGACCCATGCCAAATCTTTTTAGTCTCCTGAGGGGGAATAGGCTTTGTCGTGCCCTCTTCACGACTGTCTTGGTGTGTTTGGACCATGATAGTTCGTTGGTGATGTGGACACCAAGGAACTTGAAGCTCTCGACCTGTTCCACTACAGCCCCGTCGATGAGAATGGGGGCGTGCTCAGTCCTCTTTTTTTTCCTGTAGTCCACAATCATCTCCTTTGTCTTGGTCACGTTGAGGGAGAGGTTGTTGTCCTGGCACCACACGGCCAGATCTCTGACCTCCTCCCTATAGGCTGTCTCATCGTTGTCGGTGATCAGGCCTACCACTGTTGTGTCGTCGGCAAACTTAATGATGGTGTTGGAGTCGTGCCTGGCCATGCAGTCATGGGTGAACAGAGAGTACAGGAGGGGACTGAGCACGCACCCCTGAGGGGCCCCCGTGTTGAGGATCAGTGTGGCAGATGTGTTGTTACCTACCCTTACCACCTGGGGGCGGCCCGTCAGGAAGTCCAGGATCCAGTTGCAGAGGGAGGTGTTTAGTCCCAGGATCCTTAGCTTAGTGATGAGCTTAGAGGGCACTATGGTGTTGAATGCTGAGCTGTAGTCAATGAATAGCATTCTCACGTAGGTGTTCCTCTTGTCCAGGTGGGAAAGGGCAGTGTGGAGTGCGATAGAGATTGCATCATCTGTGGATCTGTTGGGGCGGTATGCAAATTGGAGTGGGTCTAGGGTTTCTGGAATTATGCTGTTGATGTGAGCAATGACCAGTCTTTCAAAGCACTTCATGGCTACAGACGTCAGTGCTACGGGTCAGTAGTCATTTTGGCAGGTTATCTTAGAGTTCTTGGGCACGGGGACTATGGTGGTCTGCTTGAAACATGTTGGTATTACAGACTCAGTCAGGGACATGTTGAAAATGTCAGTGAAGACACTTGCCAGTTGGTCAGCACATGCTCGGAGTACACGTCCTGGTAATCCGTCTGGCCCTGCGGCCTTGTGAATGTTGACCTGCTTAAAAGTCTTACTCACATCGGCTACGGAGAGCGTGATCACATAGTCGTCCGGAACAGCTGGTGCTCTCATGCATGCTTCAGTGTTGCTTGCCTCGAAGCGAGCATAGAAGTGGTTTAGCTCGTCTGGTAGGCTTGTGTCACTGGGCAGCTCGCGGCTGTGCTTCCCTTTGTAGTCTGTAATAGTTTTCAAGCCCTGCCACATCCGACGAGCGTCAGAGCCAGTGTAGTATGATTCAATCTTAGACCTGTATTGACTCTTTGCCTGTTTGATGGTTCGTCGGAGGTCATAGCGGGATTTCTTATAAGCGTCCGGGTTAGAGTCCCGTTCCTTGAAAGCGGCAGCTCTACCCTTTAGCTCAGTGCGGATGTTTCCTGTAATCCATGGCTTCTGATTGGGGTATGTACGTACGGTCACTGTGGGGACGACATCATCGATGCACTTATTGATGAATCCAGTGACTGATGTGGTGTACTCCTCAATGCTGTCTGAAGAATCCCGGAACATGTTCCAGTCTGTGCTAGCAAAACAGTCCTGTAGCTTAGCATCTGCGTCATCTGACCACTTTTTTATTAGCCGAATCACTGGTGCTTCCTGCTTCAGTTTTTGCTTATAAGCAGGAATCAGGAGGATAGAGTTATGGTCAGATTTGCCAAATGGAGGGCGAGGGAGAGCTTTGTATGCGTCTCTGTGTGTGGAGTAAAGGTGGTCTAGAGTTTTTTCCCCTCTGGTTGCACATTTAACATGCTGGTAGAAATGAGGTAGAACGGATTTAAGTTTCCCTGCATTAAAGTCCCCGGCTACTAGGAGCGCTGCATCTGGATGAGCGTTTTCCTGTTGATTAATGGCCTTGTACAACTCATTCAGTGCAATCTTAATGCCAGCATTGGTTTGTGGTGGTAAATAGACAGCTATGAAAAATATAGATGAAAACTCTCTTGGTAAATAGTGTGGTCTACAGCTTATCATAAGATACTCTACCTCAGGCGAGCAAAACCTCGAGACTTCCTTAGTATTTGATTTTGTGCACCAGCTGTTGTTTACAAATATACACAGACCGCCGCCCCTTGTCTTACCAGAGTTAGACGTTCTGTCCTGCCGATGTAGCGTATAGCCTGCTAGCTGAATGTTGTCATTGTTGTCGTTCAGCCACGACTCCGTGAAACATAAGATATTACAGTTTTTAATGTCCCGTTGGTAGGATAACCGTAATCTTAAATCGTCAATTTTATTCTCAAAAGATTGAACGTTGGCTAATAGGATTGATGGGAGAGGCAGTTTACTCGTTCGCCGTCGGATCCTTACAAGGCACCCGGATCTGCGTCCACGATATCTCCGTCTCTTCCTCACGCGAATGACGGGGATCTGGGCCTTGTTGGGTGTCTGTAGAATATCCTTCGCGAATGCCTCGTTGAAGAAAAAGTCTTCGTCCAATACCAGGTGAGTAATCGCTGTCCTGATATCCAGAAGCTCTCTTTGGTTATAAGAGACGATGGCAGAAACATTATGTACAAAATAAATTACAAATAACGCGGAAAAACACACATAATAGTACAATTGGTTAGAGGGCTGTAAAACGGCAGCCATCTTCTTCCGGCGCTGTTCCACCAGAGCAGACCCATTACTCTCTGTCTGTTGTGTGGGGCCCAGCCATAATGAGTGTAGTCCCAGAGGCCTTTGCTCAGGTACAGTACAGTGAAGGGTTCCTCCTGGATGGACAGCACTGGCCTCTTTAAAGGAGAGGAGGAGCTATGAGGGAGGTTCTACTACCCAGCATGGAGACTAGCGATGTCTTTCAGTAGGAGCTATGAGGGGAGGTTCTACTACCCAGCATGGAGACTAGCGATGTCTTTCAGTAGGAGCTATGAGGGGAGGTTCTACTACCCAGCATGGAGACCAGCGATGTCTTTCAGTAGGAGCTATGAGGGGAGGTTCTACTACCCAGCATGGAGACTAGCGATGTCTTTCAGTAGGAGCTATGAGGGGAGGTTCTACTACCCAGTATAGAGACTAGCGATGTCTTTCAGTAGGAGCTATGAGGGGAGGTTCTACTACCCAGTATAGAGACTAGCGATGTCTTTCAGTAGGAGCTATGAGGGGAGGTTCTACTACCCAGCATGGAGACTAGCGTTGTCTTTCAGTAGGAGCTATGAGGGGAGGTTCTACTACCCAGCATGGAGACCAGTGTTGTCTTTCAGTAGGAGCTATCCTCACTGCTTCCTCCTCCCAACCGACAGCACCGGGCCGAAAGACACTGTTTGGCATGGTGAAGTTTAGGTCAGTAAGTAGGAGGATTTAGCTTTGCCACGACGTGTTTTGCCTTTATGTTCACTTAGCGGCAATTAAATCTAGGAAATGTATGTGTCCTAACCACGTTTGAGATTGAACTACAAGAGATGAAAAATATATCTTTATATCTATATTATTATATGTAATAACTATATCATCCTGCCTCTCCCAACAGTGAATCAGGGCACAGGATGGAAGGATACGTCTGCCAGCACCGGCAGTAGTAGTGTCAAGGCTCCGGGCTGCCAGCTGCGTCTGATTCATCCTCCCTGGTTGTAATCGGCGTAAGTCATCCTTGATTAACCCCCGCAGAATGAGTCTAATTACTTGAAATTAGCCCAGGCACAATGGAGCCGCTTTCCATGCAGATGCAAAGTGGAGGGGTGGAGGGTGGAGGGGGTTGGAGGGCACTAGCCAGCCCAGCAGCCTTATGCAATATCTACCAATACCTACCTCCTCCTCCACAAGCCCCCCCTCCTCTCTTCTCTCCAAGCCCCCCTCCTCTCCTCTCTCCAAACCCCCCTCCTCCCCTCCTCTCCAAACCACCCTCCTCTCCTCTCTCCTCTCTGAGAGGTCAGTCTGAAGAGGCCCATTTACAACACGGAGGATGCCATAATTGTTCTAGCCTATCATCACCGACAGCGTATTTCAGCCTGATGATGGGTTTGTCCGCCTGCCAACCCTGGCAAACAAGGGATACATCCCAAATGGCACCCTATTCCCTACATAGTGCACTTATTTGACCAGGGCCCATAGGGCCATTTGGGACGTATCCCTTGATTTCCAGGGATGCAGAAAAGTCATTTTAGGCCCAGGCCAGGAGAGCGAGACAGCACATTCAAGCTCGGTGACGACAAATTGAAAAGGGGATTTTGTAATGTGCCGAAAGCGTGGCCTAAAATCAAAACAGTCCCGATAACCGTCTACCTCGCCGCTATTTACCTCATTATGCAGACAGCGGAAGATGAGGCTGTTATGTAGAATGTCTCTATTTCCTGTATGTAAAACACTGACTACATCCCAAATGGCACCCTATTCCCTATATAGTGCACTACTTGACCTCTCTCCGTTTAGCTACCAGGGAATTCTACACATCAGACCAGAATCACTGAGGATGTAAAGTACATGGTTCCTGTATGTGTCTAAGGAGTGGCGGATTGTTTGAGTTTCAGGCAATTTAATTTATTGGGTTAATCAATTGATTGAATGATTTTCATGTGACTGTATGTACTCAAAGTGAGTATAGATTAAGTGAAGCCAGTTCAGAAGGGAAAAACCACGGTGTGGTGGCATCAGCGGATCGCATCAGCGGATATCGCACCAACTGGATTCACTCTACTCACATGCGGTCTATTTAAGTTGACCAGTTCTACACATGCTTCCTCGATGCCGGATGCCTCTTGCTGCCATTGCGTTGCTGCTGTAACTAGCTGTTACTCGCTATGCTTGCTGTTTTCTGATATCCCACCTCCACCCCAGCCTCCACCCCAGCCTCCACCCCAGCCTCCACCTGTCTGGGTTCTGGGGTTTTTGGTATAGATATTTTATCATCTTTATATGACGCTTGGCTCTGGCAGTGAGCTACCCTGAAGGAGCAGAGCCATAATGCCAAGACTATGCATTGTAATCTTTTCTAATAAATGGTTCAACGTACACGTGGTGTTTCCTTTCTGAACTTGTTTTGAGGGATAACAAGATAAATGTGTCTGTCCATCATAACTGTGCAATGACTGTTCAAAGAAAGGTGGTAACTTCTGCTGTTTAATTCACTAATAAGTATTGTGTCTCAGTCTTTGCCTTGACTGGACATCAGACGTGTTAGTAGAGAGGTTTCATGGTGTGGAGGTGTTAGAGCGGTTTCATGGTGTGGAACCTTAATCGATAGTCACCAGTGGTTTTATCTGAATGGCTGACTTCTGCACGGTAGAGATTGGCGACATAGGTAAAGAGGGAGTATTTGATCGTCACATGTGGAGAGACTGGATTTACCATCAACCATTTCTTCATCTCACACTGTTAGTCGGTGAGTCGCTCTCATGCGTGCACGTGAACACACACACACACACACACACATCACACACGAACACACTCTCTATATCCCTCTCCCCTTCTCTCTTTCTCTCTCTGTTCTGTTTATCCAAATAAGGCTCTTTGAACCTCACAGTATTAGTGTATTCTGAGACTGTGGTGGCATCTGTTAATGTCAGTGGTAATGATGTACGGCCTGCTGGCTGACTGGTGATACACCTTGAAAGAGCAGCGGGGAACTGAGGCTCAATCATTCTCACACTCTTCACACAAATATATAAATGTATTCATGAAAGGGTGAAAAACAAAGAGAGAGAGAGAGAAACTTTCAGAATCGGAGAATCCGAGAACTGTGAATGCAGACACTTCTTTTCCCGCAAATCATTTTCACACACGCCTTTGAAGTGGCAAAGCCCCTTGAAAAAGATGAGGGAAGCTCCAATATTATGAACAACAACCCAGAGATGAAATAAGTTCATCCTTCCCCATCACCTTTTCACCTAGGCCTATCTACTGATCAGATGACAGGGTTGATGCCTCCTGATTCTCCCCCCCCCCCCAAGTGATTGGGTCAAAGCAAGTTACCCAGAGAGAATGTGATCGTCAGCCTCCTGGAGAGGATTTATGGTGAGCATCACATCATCACGCTTCTCGCTGATGAAGACGGCAGTTGGAAATGGTCCCAGCACCAACCTTACCCAGCTCTTTAGCAAAGAAACATTTAGCAGTTCATCAATTGATGCATTACTAATTACACTATAGAGTTATAAGATCTAAGTATTACAGATCAGAATTCTCACAAGCTACCCTCAGGGCCCAGTTTTTCAAAACTGAACCTATCGGATAGGATTAAATGCATAGAAATAGAATGAAAAGAACAGACAAATCATTGACTTGAATGGGGACTCCCGTTCTATTCATTCTGTTTGTATGCTTGTAATCCCATCCGATAGGCGAAATCCAGATAGATAACTTTTGAAAAACTGGGCCCAGATCTCACAAGCTCCCTCTCTACGTTATAAAAAAAGTATGTCTCCTACTTCTCATTAGGTTTCTGTTAATGTTGATATAGATATAGAGTGGCTTGCGAAAGTATTCACCCCCCTTGGCATTTTTCCTATTTTGTTGCCTTACAACCTGGAATTAAAATGGATTTTTTGGGTGTTTGTATCATTCGATTTACACAACATGCCTAACACTTTGAAGATGCAAAATATTTTTTGGGGTGAATCAAACAAAAAAGAAGACAAAAAAACAGAAAACTTGAGCGTGCATAACTATTCACCCCCCTAAAGTCAATATTTTGTAGAGCCACCTTTTGCAGCAATTACAGCTGCAAGTCTCTTGGGGTATGTCTCTATAAGCTTGACACATCTAGCCACTGGGATTCCAAGACATTTAAATGTTTCCCCTTAAACTACTCGAGTGCTGCTTTAGCAGTATGCTTAGGGTCATTGTCCTGCTGGAAGGTGAACCTCCGTCCCAGTCTCAAATCTCTGGAAGACTGAAACAGGTTTCCCTCAAGAATTTCCCTGTATTTAGCGCCATCCATCATTCCTTCAATTCTGACCAGTTTCCCAGTCCCTGCCGATGAAAAACATCCCCATAGCATGATGCTGCCACCACCATGCTTCACTGTGGGGATGGTGTTCTCGGGGTGATGAGAGGTGTTGGGTTTGC
>NW_028162874.1:0-15000 GCF_964263955.1 Coregonus lavaretus
TTTGTAATGAATTTATTTGCAAATTATGGTGGAAAATAAGTATTTTTTCCCCACTGTATATACTACGCGCTGTCAGAGGAAGGCCCAAAAAATTGTCAAAGACTCCAGTCACCCAAGTCATAGACTGTTCTCTCTGCTACCGCACGGCAAGCGGTACCGGAGCACCAAGTCTAGGTCCAAAAAGCTCCTTAACAGCTTCTACCCCCAAGCCATAAGACTCCTGAACAATTAATAAAATGGCCACCCGGACTATTGGCATTGATACCTTACCCCTACCTACATGTACAAATTACCTCGTCTAACCTGTACCCCCACACATTGACTCGGTACCGGTACCCCCTGTATAGCCTCATTATTGTTATTTTATTGTGTTACTTTTATTTATTTTTATTTTGTACTTTAGTTATATTGTTGGTTAAGGGCTTGTACAGTTGAAGTCGGAAGTTTACATACACCTTAGCCAAATACATTTAAACTCAGTTTTTCACAATTCTTGACATTTAATCCTAGGAAAAAGTCCCTGTTTTAGGTCAGTTACGATCACCACTTTATTTTAAGAATGTGAAATGTCAGAATAATAGTAGAGAGAATTATTTATTTCAGCTTTATTTCTTTCATCACATTCCCAGTGGGTCACAAGTTTACACACACTCAATTAGTATTTCGTAGCATTGCCTTTAAATTGTTTAACTTGGGTCAAACGTTTCGGGTAGCCTTCCACAAGCTTCCCACAATAAGTTGGGTGAATTTTGGCCGATTCCTCCTGACAGAGCTGGTGTAACTGAGTCAGGTTTGTAGGCCTCCTTGCTCGCACACGCTTTTTCAGTTCTGCCCACACATTTTCTATAGGATTGAGGTCAGGGCTTTGTGATGGCCACTCCAATACCTTGACTTTGTTGTCCTTAAGCCATTTTGCCACAACTTTGGAAGTATGCTTGGGGTCATTGTCCATTTGTAAGACCCATTTGCAACCAAGCTTTAACTTCCTGACTGATGTCTTGAGATGTTGCTTCAATATATCTACATAATTTGTCTTCCTCATGATGCCATCTAGTTTGTGAAGTGCACCAGTCCCTCCTGCAGCAAAGCACCCCCACAGCATGATGCTGCCACCCCATTGCTTCACGGTTGGGATGGTGTTCTTCGGCTTGCAAGCAACCACCTTTTTCCTCGAAAACATAACGATTGTCATTATGGCCAAACAATTATATTTTTGTTTCATCAGATCAGAGGACATTTCTCTGTCCCCATGTGCAGTTGCAAACCGTAGTCTGGCTGTTTTATGGCGGTTTTGGAGCAGTGGCTTCTTCCTTGCTGAGTGGCCTTTCAGGTTATGTCGATATAGGACTCGTTTTACTGTGGATATAGATACTTTTGTACCTGTTTCCTCCAGCATCTTCACAAGGCCCTTTGCTGTTGTTCTGGGATTGATTTGCACTTTTTGCACCAAAGTACGTTCATCTCTAGGAGACAGAACGCGTCTCCTTCCTGAGCTGTATGACGGCTGCGTGGTCCCATGGTGTTTATACTTGCGTACTATTGTTTGTAGAGATGAACGTGGTACCTTCAAGCGTTTGGAAATTTCTCCCAAGGATGAACCAGACTTGTGGAGGTCTACAATTATTTCTTGGCTGATTTATTTTGATTTTCCCGTGATGTCAAGCAAAGAGGCACTGAGTTTGAAGGTAGGCCTTGAAATACATCCACAGGTACACCTCCAATTGACTCAAAATATATCAATTAGCCTATCAGAAGCTTCTAAAGCCATGACATCATTTTCTGGAATTTTCCAAGCTGTTTAAAGGCACAGTCAACTTAGTGTATATAAACATCCGACCCACTGGAATTGTGACACCGTGAATTATAAGTGAAATAATCTGTCTGTATGCAATTGTTGGAAAAATTACTTGTGTCATGCACAAAGTAGATGACCTAACTTACTTACCAAAACTAGAGTTTGTTAACAAGAAATGTGTGGAGTTGTTGAAAAACAAGTTTAAATGACTCCAACCTAAGTGTATGTAAACTTCCGACTTCAAATGTAAGAAGCATTTCACGGTAAGGTCTACACCTGTTGTATTCGGGAGCATGTGGCAAATTCAATTTGATTGTTTTTTATTTGATAGAGAGAAAGAAAGAAAGAAAGAAAGAAAGAAAGAAAGAAAGAAAGAAAGAAAGAAAGAAAGAAAGAAAGAAAGAAAGAAAGAAAGAAAGAAAGAAAGAAAGAAAGAAAGAAAGAAAGAAAGAAAGAAAGAAAGAAAAATAGAGAGAGAGAGAGAGACAGCAGTGTGAGCGAGTGAGAGAGTGAGAGACAGCAGAGAGAGAGAGAGAGAGAGAGAGAGAGAGAGAGAGAGTGAGAGTGAGAGTGAGAGAGAGAGAGAGAGAGAGAGAGAGAGGAGAGTGTGAGTGAGAGTGTGAGAGTGAGAGATCGAGAAGAGAGGACTATTATGGTGACTTTATTACATGACCGCAGTCAAATTCCACATGACCTTTGAGGTAACTCCAAAACTGCGCTCTGATGCTGCTGATGGTCAGTATCCTACCAAACTTGCTAACTGCCTGGTACTCAGCACTCTATTGTCCCTCTAATCACTCTGACATCAATGCAAATGCAAATCCAAAATAAAATCATACACTTCACGAGAGCCCATGAGCTCATGTTGTACAACATTTCTATAGGCTATGCAATTGCAATATTATTATAATATATAATATTATAATATAATATTGCAATACATGAGAAAACAGAGTGATGGCCTCTATTAAAAAGAGGAGGATCCCATCAGCTTTCTACTTTCCTAATATGAAGCACATTGCTTATATTTTCAACAGCAGTATAGTATACTGGCTGGCATGAAAATGAACCACTGGAAAAGCGTCCTCCATTCGCTATTTATGTGCATATGGATGTATTTTTTCCCTGACAGGTGCATGATAATGATACATTCTAAATCAAAACTAATTTCACACATACACTATCAGTCAAAAGTTTGGACACGCCTACTCATTCATGGGGTTTTCTTTATTTTTTTTTACTATTTTCTACATTTTAGAATAATAGTGAAGACATCAAAACTATGAAATAACACATATGGAATCATGTAGTAAACAAAAAAGTGTTACACAAATCAAAGTATATTTTATATTTGAGAATCTTCAAATAGCCACCCTTTGCCTTGATGACAGCTTTGCACACTCTTTTTAAAAGGTATTTATCAGTGGCTTGTAGGCTATGCACAGGGGCGGAGCTTTGGTGGCGTACCCGAGGGCTGAGACAGTACAGCTCCTATCGCCTCGGACGCGTCCAACCTGGAATGCAAGGAGTGAAATGAAAGGAGGGATCCGGATGAGCATGGAGCTGAGGTAAACAGGTCCTTCAGGTGACCAAAAGCCCTGTCCGCCCCAGCTGACCACTGCAGTCGCACCGGCCCCCCCTTCAGCAAGGAGATAATGGGAGCCACTACCTGACTAAAGCCCTGGATAAACCTCCAGTAGTAGTTGGCAAACCCTAAGAATCACTGCACCTCCTTGACCGTGGTTGGAGTCGGCCAATTACGCACGGCCGAAATGCGGTCAATCTCCATCTCCACACCTGACGCGGACAGGCGGTGCCCTAGGAAGCAGATGGACTCTTGGAAGAACAGACATTTCTCTGCCTTGACATACAATTCATGCTCCAACAGTCAACCAAGCACCCGACGCACCAGGGACACATGCTCGGCCCTTGTAGCGGAGTATATGACAATGTCATCAATATACACCACTAAACCCTGTCCGTGCAGGTCCCTGAAAATCTCATCAACAAAGGATTGGAAGACTGATGGAGCATTCATCAACCCGTATGGCATGACGAGGTATTCATAATGCCCAGAGGTGGTACTGAATGCCGTCTTCCACTCATCCCCCTCCCGGATACGCACCAGGTTGTAAGCGCTCCTGAGATCCAATTTAGTGAAGAAGCACCGTGCAATGACTCCGTCATACTAGCAATCAGAGGTAGAGGATAGCTGTACTTAACTGTGATCTGATTAAGACCACGGTAGTCAATGCACGGGCGTAAGCCACCATCCTTCTTCTTCACAAAAAAGAAACTTGAGGAGACAGGTGAAGTGGAAGGCCAAATGTATCCCTGCCCCAGAGATTCGGAGACATAGCAATACCTCCGAGCTCCATAGGGGTAGGATCGGAGGTGTTGGGGGATGGAATGGACGGCCCCTGATCCGGACGTCCGCGGGTGGCCAACAGGTTATCCAGCCTGATAGACATATCCACCAGTTGGTCGAGGTTAAGGTTGGTGTCCCTGCAGGCCAGTTCCCGACGAATGTCCTCCCTTAGGCTGCATCGGTAGTGGTCGATAAGGGCCCTCTCATTCCATCCTGCGCTGGCAGCCAGAGTCCTAAAGTCTAGTGCAAAATCCTGTGCGCTCATCTTCCCCTGTCTGAGGTGGAATAGACGTTCGCCCGCCGCTCTCCGGCGTCCACTCCTCATAACGTACAGATGCTGCGTCTATTCCTCCCCACTCAAGCCGACAGGGCGGACACGCTCTCGTATCCCGAGGGAGCCGGGTGGATGGTAGCCAGGTAGAGCTCTACCTGGAGCAGAAAACCCTGACACCCGGCAGATGTACCGTCATATGCCCTCGGGAGCGAGAGCCGAATCTCACTGGACCCAGGTGGTGAAAAGGTGGACAGCGGTGTGGGTGGTTGTGTAGTTGGAGGAGGAAAACCACCTCTCTCCCATCGCTCCACGGTATTCACCACGCGCTCCATTGCGGTGCAGAGAGCCTGGATCATGGTCGCCTGCTGTTGGACGCGTTCCTCCATCGATCCGGCCGGAATGGCTGTACCTGCTGACTCCATATTTGGTGCGTGTTTCTGTCAAGGCGTCAGTGTGATGCGGTAGGACGAATCAGAGCTAATCTCCACACAGGGAGGAACAAACCCGGTCACATACGACAACCAAAACATGAACAAACACGCACAACACACAGTGTGAGCCAGAGGGTTACATAGGGAAGACATCATTACATGATGGCAAACAGGTGTGACCAATTGTCACGCCCTGACTCAAGGGACTCGTATATGTTGAGTCAGGGTGTGTATGTTCTATGTTGTATATTTCTATGTTGATGTTCTAGTATATCTATTTCTATGTTGGCCGGTGTGGTTCCCAATCAGAGGCAGCTGTCGCTCGTTGTCTCTGATTGGGGACCATACTTAGGCAGCCTTTTGGCACTAGTTAGTTGTGGGATCTTGTTCCGTGTAAGGTATGTTGTGTTGTGCTGCCTTGGACTTCACGTTTTCGTTTTGTTCGTTATTTTGTCGTTGTGTTTAATATTTAATAAACATGTATGCATATCACGCTGCGCCTTGGTCCGTCCCGTCTATAAACGAACGTGACACCAATACAGACAAAACAAGTCGAACATAGAAACATGGATCGGTAGCAGCTAGTACTCCGGTGACGACAAACGCCGAAGCCTGCCCGAGCAAGGAGGAGGAACAGCTTCGACTGAATCCGTGACTGTGTGCTCCTAATCTCAGCTCGTTACCTGTATAAAAGACACCTGGGAGCCAGAAATCTTTCTGAGTGAGAGGGGGTCAAATACTTATTTCCCTCATTAAAATGCAAATCAATTTAAAAAAAATTTGACATGCATTTTTCTGGATTTCTTTGTTGATATTCTGTCTCTCACTGTTCAAATAAACATACCATTAAAATTATAGACTGATCATGTCTTTGTCAGTGGGCAAACGTACAAAATCATCAGGGGATCAAATACTTTTTTTCCCTCACTGTATCTGCTCAACACAGAATAGCCGCATGTGTAGACTCCCTCGGAAATTGTTTGGGGTAAATATAATTTTTTCGATTATAGGCCTATTCTTCATACTCTAAATAATATAAAATACTGTATTCATTATATTAATATACAATATATTCCACTGAATTCTAAGCAAATCTTGTCTGCTAAATGAAGTAGCGTAGCCAACATCCATATTGCATAGCCAGCTCAGGGCCTAAGTGAAGTAGGCTACATTTATTTCATATCATGTTTCCTTAAAATAAAATAAATAATGGATTAATTGTGATGGTGTAGGCAAAGACGAAGAAATATGGCCAAGACCAGAGAGCTGTGTAAGGACATCAGGGATAACATTGTAGACCTGCACAAGGCTGGGATGGGCTACAGGACAATAGGCAAGCAGCTTGGTGAGAAGGCAACAACTGTTGGCGCAATTATTAGAAAATGGAAGAAGTTCAAGATGACGGTCAATCACCCTCGGTCTGGGGCTCCATGCAAGATCTCACCTCGTGGGGCATCAATGATCATGAGGAAGGTGAGGGAACAGCCCAGAACTACACAGCAGGGCCTGGTCAATGACCTGAAGAGAGCTGGGACCACAGTCTCAAAGAAAACCATTAGTTACACATTACGCTGTCATGGATTAAAATCCTGCAGCGCACGCAAGCTCCCCCTGCTCAAGCCAGCGCATGTCCAGGCCTGTCTGAAGTTTGCCAATGACCATCTGGATGATCCAGAGGAGGAATGGGAGAAGGTCATCTGGTCTGATGAAACAAAAATAGAGCTTTTTGGTCTAAACTCCACTCGCCGTGTTTGGAGGAAGAAGAAGGATGAGTACAACCACAAGAACACCATCCCAACCGTGAAGCATGGAGGTGGAAACATCATTCTTTGGGGATGCTTTTCTGCAAAGGGGACAGGACGACTGCACCGTATTGAGGGGAGGATGGATGGGGCCATGTATCGCAAGATCTTGGCCAACAACCTCCTTCCCTCAGTAAGAGCATTGAAGATGGGTCGTGGCTGGGTCTTCCAGCATGACAACGACCCGAAACACACAGCCAGGGAAACTAAGGAGTGGCTCCATAAGAAGCATCTCAAGGTCCTGGAGTGGCCTAGTCAGTCTCCAGACCTGAACCCAATAGAAAATCTTTGGAGGGAGCTGAAAGTCCGTATTGCCCAGCGACAGCCCCGAAACCTGAAGGATCTGGAGAAGGTCTGTATGGAAGAGTGGGCCAAAATCCCTGCTGCAGTGTGTGCAAACCTGGACAAGACCTACAGGAAATGTATGATCTCTGTAATTGCAAACAAAGGTTTCTGTACCAAATATTAAGTTCTGCTTTTCTGATGTATGAAATACTTATGTCATGCAATAAAATGCAAATTATTACTTAAAAATCATACAATTAAATTTCTGGATTTTTGTTTTAGATTCCGTCTCTCACAGTTGAAGTGTACCTATGATACAAATTACAGACCTCTGCATGCTTTGTAAGTAGGAAAACCTGCAAAATCGGCAGTGTATCAAATACTTTTTTTCCCCACTGTATATATATATATGTTTTAAGACAATATTGAATTTGGCCTTTAATACTATAGCCCATAGAAACACATTGAATAACACATTCATAAATGGCAAAGAAGACAGTCAAAAAATTAATCATAAGGAATAAGGTTTGTAAGTGTCTGTCCTTTATCTAGTAGATATAAGAAAGATCAGGAAATATATATATATATTTTTTTACACATATTTAACCCCTTATTTTTGTTGGCACAAAACTACCTCCATACTTCCTTTCATTTGTACGGGTTACCTTCAGACGAGTCCCATGATACCATTATGTTGGTAAAGTTTCATCTTTCCACAGTGGGGTCATAGTAGTTTTCTAGGCCAAACTGTTCAGAGGCTACAGACGTTTTCGTGAGAAGACCGATTTTCAGGATGTCTCAGGATCTGACAAACACCGCTGTAGCTCGGCCACCTTCAGGATCTGCCAAACACCGCTGTAGCTCGGCCACCTTCAGGATCTGCCAAACACCGCTGTAGCTCGGCCACCTTCAGGATCTGCCAAACACCGCTGTAGCTCGGCCACCTTCAGGATCTGCCAAACACCGCTGTAGCTCGGCCACCTTCAGGATCTGCCAAACACCGCTGTAGCTCGGCCACCTTCCACCGCAGCTGCTGAAGGCTGACAGGCGGATTGAGACGCAGCCCCTGATATCTCTATCTTAAAATGATGGATTTTGATGGGGATGTTTCTATTATGTTACTTAGATTGACGCATGGGTGTGTCAATAGACTCTTAATTAACCAGTGGAGAACAGCTTGGTCTGGTCTGGTCCCAGACATCAGATGTTAACCAGTGGAGAACAGCAAGATTTCTACCATGGGACCAAGGTGGGTGGTTTTGCTTTCTTCTGGAGATCAAGATTTCTACCATGGGACCAAGGTGGGTGGTTTTGCTGTCTTCTGGAGGTCAAGATTTCTACCATGGGACCAAGGTGGGTGGTTTTGCTGTCTTCTGGAGGTCGTGTCTACACTTGACACTTAACACGACTTCTGCGATCAGAATACGAAGATAAAACGGGTCCAGATGCACAAAAGTCGCTTTGTGTTCAGATCAGTCTGACCACTTCAGGAGGTGGTCAGGGGATGCATTGTGTTCAGATCAGTCTGACCACTTCAGGAGGTGTTCAGGGATGCATTCTGTGCAGATTTCTCCTCAGTCTGGACGCAGTCAGGCTACCGAAAGCGCAAACAGTGGGCGACGTCATCAGCACTCCTCCCACAAGTTTCCAGTAAACATGTGTTTTGGGACCGAGAGGCACCTTTTCATTATTAACGTTGGAGGAAATACGTTCCTAGCGAGTGAGGAACGTGTTTGCTGGACTTATAAATTCTAGACAGCTAGCTAATATTTAGTTTGGCTAGAGTAATGCTAACCCGTTTCCAATCCCTTTAGCTTTGCTTGCTAGCGTTGCTGGCTAGCTACAGATGTTAGCTGGCTAGTTAGCTACTGCCATCAGTTGTTGTGTTATCATATTTTGCCTATTCCACCGTTTGTATAATGCATACTGGCGTCTGAATCCGGACACACTGTGGACACGGTAGACATATTTAAATGTAGGTGTAGACGCATGACGCGTTCGGAATTCCATGATCAGAACTCTGTGATCGGAATACTAAAGCTGCATGAACTGTCAAGTCTTGACATGGCCATGGTCTGGTCTGGCCCCAGACATCAGATGTTAACCAGTGGGGAACAGCTTGGTCTGGTCTGGTCCCAGACATCAGACATCTAGACTGAAGGAAACCATTTACACTGTCATCTGATTAACAGCAGAGCACACACTGATGGACCCTGCACTGTGTGTGTGTGTGTGTGTGTGTGTGTGTGTGTGTGTGTGTGTGTGTGTTTGTGCATGTGTGTGACCCAGCGCTGTTGAACAAGAGGGCTTGACACAGCACCATCTCCTGGTGTAAACCAACAGGCCATAAAGCACCATCTCCTGGTGTAAACCAACTAGCCATAAAGCACCATCTCCTGGTGTAAACCAACAGGCCATAAAGCGCCATCTCCTGGTGTAAACCAACTAGCCATAAAGCACCATCTCCTGGTGTAAACCAACTAGCCATAAAGCACCATCTCCTGGTGTAAACCAACTAGCCATAAAGCACCATCTCCTGGTGTAAACCAACTAGCCATAAAGCACCATCTCCTGGTGTAAACCAACTAGCCATAAAGCACCATCTCCTGGTGTAAATTCAACTAGCCATAAAGCACCATCTCCTGGTGTAAACCAACTCGCCATGAAGCTATATCTCCTGGTGTAAATTCAACTAGCCATAAAGCACCATCTCCTGGTGTAAACCAACTAGCCATCAAGCACCATCTCCTGGTGTAAACCAACTAGCCATAAAGCACCATCTCCTGGTGTAAACCAACTAGCCATAAAGCACCATCTCCTGGTGTAAATTCAACTAGCCATGAAGCACCATCTCCTGGTGTAAACCAACTAGCCATAAAGTACCATCTCCTGGTGTAAACCAACTCGCCATAAAGCTATATCTCCTGGTGTAAATTCAACTAGCCATAAAGCACCATCTCCTGGTGTAAATCAACTAGCCATAAAGCACCATCTCCTGGTGTAAACCAACTAGCCATAAAGCACCATCTCCTGGTGTAAATCAACTAGCCATAAAGTACCATCTCCTGGTGTAAATTCAACTAGCCATAAAGCACCATCTCCTGGTGTAAACCAACTCGCCATAAAGCGCCATCTCCTGGTGTAAACCAACTAGCCATAAAGTACCATATCCTGGTGTAAACCAACTCGCCATGAAGCTATATCTCCTGGTGTAAATTCAACTAGCCATAAAGCACCATCTCCTGGTGTAAACCAACTAGCCATAAAGCACCATCTCCTGGTGTAAATCAACTAGCCATAAAGTACCATATCCTGGTGTAAACCAACTCGCCATGAAGCTATATCTCCTGGTGTAAATTCAACTAGCCATAAAGCACCATCTCCTGGTGTAAACCAACTAGCCATAAAGCACCATCTCCTGGTGTAAACCAACTAGCCATAAAGCACCATCTCCTGGTGTAAACCAACTAGCCATAAAGCACCATCTCCTGGTGTAAACCAACTAGCCATAAAGCACCATCTCCTGGTGTAAATCAACTAGCCATAAAGCACCATCTCCTGGTGTAAACCAACTAGCCATAAAGCACCATCTCCTGGTGTAAACCAACTAGCCATAAAGTACCATATCCTGGTGTAAACCAACTAGCCATAAAGCACCATCTCCTGGTGTAAACCAACTAGCCATAAAGCACCATCTCCTGGTGTAAACCAACTAGCCATAAAGCACCATCTCCTGGTGTAAACCAACAAGCCATAAAGCACCATCTCCTGGTGTAAACCAACTAGCCATAAAGCACCATCTCCTGGTGTAAACCAACTAGCCATAAAGCACCATCTCCTGGTGTAAATTCAACTAGCCATAAAGCACCATCTCCTGGTGTAAACCAACTAGCCATAAAGCACCATCTCCTGGTGTAAACCAACTAGCCATGAAGCTTCATCTCCTTGTGTAAACCAACTAGCCATAAGGAGGAGAGGGGAGGGGTGAGAGGAGAGGGGAGGGGGGTGAGAGGAGAGGAGAGGGGAGGGAGGGGACCCCTCTCCCCCCAACCCCTCTCACTCCCAACCCCAACTCACCCCACCCCAACCCCTCTTTGATTCATTTGAATTTATGTTTTTGCACAATATCCCAAATGCCTGTATCGCAATAATCATTTTTTTTGTATTATTTTCATTTTATGAGTGTTTATGTCCGCTTGTTCTCATGTTGAATTTTTGGTCTCGTCTCCTTCGCTCCTCTGTGCTGTGTGCACCTTCCCATTTACACCAGAGATCTGGATATAATGAAGAGATGCTCCTTCCCATTTATACCAGAGATCTGGATATAATGAAGAGATGCTCCTTCCCATTTATACCAGAGATCTGGATATAATGAAGAGATGCACCTTCCCATTTACACCAGAGATCTGGATATAATGATGAGATGCACCTTCCCATTTACACCAGAGATCTGTATATAATGAGGAGATGCTCCTTCCCATTTACACCAGAGATCTGTATATAATGAAGAGATGCACCTTCCCATTTACACCAGAGATCTGTATATAATGAGGAGATGCTCCTTCCCATTTACACCAGAGATCTGTATATAATGAAGAGATGCACCTTCCCATTTACACCAGAGATCTGTATATAATGAGGAGATGCTCCTTCCCATTTACACCAGAGATCTGTATATAATGAAGAGATGCACCTTCCCATTTACACCAGAGATCTGTATATAATGACGAGATGCTCATGTCTAAGCCCTAACAATGGGAGTTTTTGTCCCAAAGGTGGGAAGGCAGGCGACAAGGTTAGGTCCAAAATAAGCCCATAGAAACGCATTGGGCTTATTTTGGACAGATTTTAGCGAGAAGCTTTGCCTCTTCCTCTATGGTTTAAACACACAAACCAAGCCCCTCCCCTTGCCAGTCACAATAACAAAGTTGAGATGTCACTTCTTCCTCTCTGACAAGCGGTTTCAGCTTGCTGTTTGCATTTGAGGTTTGGTCCAACAGAATCAGTCATATGGACACTGAAACACAGAGACATTATTTTACTGTAATAGAGGAGAAGTTAGCCTTTCTAACAATACACTTTTTATGTCTCAACTACCCTAACCCCAATACACCCCGACCCCAATACACCCCAACCCCAATACACCCCAACCCCAATACACCCCAACCCCAATACACCCTAACCCCAATACACCCTAACCCCAATACACCCCAGTCCCAATACACCCCAGCCCCAATACACCCCAGCCCCAATACACCCCAACCCCAATACACCCCAACCCCAATACACCCCAACCCCAATACACCCTAACCCCAATACACCCTAACCCCAATACACCCCAGTCCCAATACACCCCAGCCCCAATACACCCCAGCCCCAATACACCCTAACCCCAATACACCCCAACCCCAATACACCCTAACCCCAATACACCCTAACCCCAATACACCCTAACCCCAATACACCCCAACCCCAATACACCCCAACCCCAATACACCCTAACCCCAATACACCCCAGCCCCAATACACCCCAGCCCCAATACACCCCAGCCCCAATACACCCTAACCCCAATACACCCTAACCCCAATACACCCTAACCCCAATACACCCTAACCCCAATACACCCTAACCCCAATACACCCCAGCCCCAATACACCCTAACCCCAATACACCCTAACCCCAATACACCCTAACCCCAATACACCCCAACCCCAATACACCCTAACCCCAATACACCCCTGCCCCAATACACCCTAACCCCAATACACCCCAGTCCCAACATACCCCAGCCCCAATACACCCCAGCCCCAATACACCCCAGTCCCAATACACCCCAGCCCCAATACACCCCAGCCCCAATACACCCCAACCCCAATACACCCCAGCCCCAATACACCCCAGCCCCAATACACCCCAGTCCCAATACACCCTAACCCCAATACACCCTAACCCCAATACACCCCAACCCCAATACACCCTAACCCCAATACACCCCAACCCCAATACACCCCAGCCCCAATACACCCCAGCCCCAATACACCTCAGCCCCAATACACCCTAACCCCAATACACCCCAGTCCCAATACACCCCAGTCCCAACATACCCCAACCCCAATACACCCCAGCCCCAATACACCCCAGCCTCAATACACACCAACCCCAATACACCCCAGTCCCAACATACCCCAGTCCCAATACACCCCAGCCCCAATACACCCCAACCCCAATACACCCCAACCCCAATACACCCCAGCCCCAACACACCACAGTCCCAACACACCCCAGTCCCAATACACCACAGCCCCAATAAACCCCAGCCTCAATACACCCCAACCCCAATACACCCCAGCCCCAATACACCCCAGCCTCAATACACCCCAGTCCCAACACACCCCAACCCCAATACACCCCAGCCCCAATACACCCCAGCCCCAATACACCCCAGCCCCAATACACCCCAGCCACAATACACCCAAGCCCCAATACACCCCAGTCCCAATACACCCCAGCCCCAACACACCCCAGTCCCAACATACCCCAGTCCCAACATACCCCAGCCCCAATACACCCCAGCCCCAATACACCCCAGTCCCAATACACCCCAGTCCCAAAATACCCCAGCCCCAGCCTCAATACACCCCAGCCCCAATACACCCCAGCCCCAATACACCCCAGCCCCAATACACCCAGCCCCAATACACCCCAGCTCCAATACACCCCAGCCCCAATACACCCCAGCCCCAATACACCCCAACCCCAATACACCCCAACCCCAATACACCCCAGCCCCAACACACCCCAGTCCCAACACACCCCAGTCCCAATACACCACAGCCCCAATACACCACAGCCCCAATAAACCCCAGCCTCAATACACCCCAACCCCAATACACCCCAGCCCCAACACACCCCAGTCCCAACACACCCCAACCCCAATACACCCCAGCCCCAATAAACCCCAGCCTCAATACACCCCAGCCCCAATACACCCCAGCCTCAGCCTCAATACATCCCAGCCCCAATACACCCCAGCTCCAATACACCCCAGCCCCAATACACCCCATCCCCAATACACCCCAGCTCCAATACACCCCAGCCCCAATACACCCCATCCCCAATACACCCCAGCTCCAATACACCCCAGCCCCAATACACCCCATCCCCAATACACCCCAGCTCCAATACACCCCAGCCCCAATACACCCCATCCCCAATACACCCCAGCTCCAATACACCCCAACCCCAATACACCCCAGCCTCAATACACCCCAGTCCCAACACACCCCAGTCCCAACACACCCCAACCCCAATACACCCCAACCCCAATACACCCCAACCCCAACACACCCCAGTCCCAACACACCCCAGTCCCAACATACCCCAGTCCCAACATACCCCAGCCCCAATACACCCCAGCCCCAATACATCCCAGCCCCTATACACCCCAGCCCCAATACACCCCAGCCCCAATACACCCCAGTCCCAATACACCCCAGTCCCAAAATACCCCAGCCCCAGCCTCAATACACCCCAGCCCCAATACACCCCAGCCCCAATACACCCCAGCCCCAATACACCCCAGCTCCAATACACCCCAGCCCCAATACACCCCAGCCCCAATACACCCCAACCCCAATACACCCCAACCCCAATACACCCCAGCCCCAACACACCCCAGTCCCAACACACCCCAACCCCAATACACCCCAGCCCCAATAAACCCCAGCCTCAATACACCCCAGCCCCAATACACCCCAGCCTCAGCCTCAATACATCCCAGCCCCAATACACCCCAGCTCCAATACACCCCAGCCCCAATACACCCCATCCCCAATACACCCCAGCTCCAATACACCCCAGCCCCAATACACCCCATCCCCAATACACCCCAACCCCAATACACCCCAGCCCCAATACACCCCAGTCCCAATACACCCCAGCCACAATACACCCCATCCCCAATACACCCCAACCCCAATACACCCCAGTCCCAACACACCCCAGTCCCAACACACCCCAGTCCCAATACACCACAGCCCCAATA
>NW_028162874.1:17500-43383 GCF_964263955.1 Coregonus lavaretus
GGACCCATGTGACAAAAATGGACTTAGTCAAAACGGCGTCCGTTTCGTGAGGTTTGAAACCGGCCTTGTGAAGTCATGAGTGGGCAGATCGGCAGGCAGAGGGCCGGGCGATGGGGGGGGGGGGGGGGGGGGTCCTGCCTGGTGAGGCACACCCCAAGGAGCCCATTGTGTCCATGCACACACATACGTGCACACACACACACACACACACACACACACACACACACACACACAGTGTCAACAGTCACCACCACCACTAACATCAGGTAGCACTTAACTGTCCTTCAGACTAATGTATGACTAAACACACCACGCCTTCACACTCAACAGGCCAACTGACTGAGGGGGTGTGTGTGTGTGTGTGTGTGTGTGTGTGTGTGTGTGTGTGTGTGTGTGTGTGTGTGTGTGTGCATGTGTGTGTGTGTGTGTGTGTGACTACACCATAAAGATACCAGCCACACCACTAACAGGATATGGTCTGCATTTCTCATTCTGAAAAATGTGCACAAACAGCAAACAGCGGCTTTTAAATAAAACTCAGCTTCTGTTTGTAAAACTCTGGTTCCACCGCCCAGTTTCATGGGAATCCTTGTTGTTCTGATTCTGTGTGTTCTAAACTCTGGGAGTGAAAACGACACTCCAGACGGGTCCATTTAAACAATGTGAGGGCTATAACAACGCTAGATTGTGAGATGCAGAACAGGGACAGGAGAGGACGGATGTTAAAACGATATGACCATTAAGACGCCATCCGCAGAAAGATGACAGACCTCGGGGTGTCTCAAATGGCATCCGTTGGAACCGTATGGACCCAGTTCAGAAGTAGTGCATTTATAGGGAAAAGGGGGGCATTTGGGATGTAACCTCAGCCCAACTAAACTTCGGCCATTCCCGCTGTTACCACTGTTAATCACTCTGATCCAGTCTCAGTGTAACCCTGTCTAACTCTTCACGCTGTTACCACTGTTAATCACTCTGATCCAGTCTCAGTGTAACCCTGTCTAACTCTTCACGATATACCACTGTTAATCACTCTGATCCAGTCTCAGTGTAACCCTGTCTAACTCTTCACGCTGTTACCACTGTTAATCACTCGGATCCAGTCTCAGTGTAACCCTGTCTAACTATTCATGATATACCACTGTTAATCACTCTGATCCAGTCTCAGTGTAACCCTGTCTAACTCTTCACGCTGTTACCACTGTTAATCACTCTGATCCAGTCTCATTGTAACCCTGTCTAACTCTTCAGACTGTACCACTGTTAATCTCTCTGATCCAGTCTCAGTGTAACCCTGTCTGACCCTTCACGATGTACCACTGCTAATCACTCTGATCCAGTCTCAGTGTAATCCTGTCTAACTCGTCATAGTCCTGGCTGAGCAGCCAGGGAGCTTGGGGGAACCCAGAAATCAGTATGCCAGACACACACACACCAGTGGAGGCTGCTGAGGGACGGACAGCTCATAATAATGGCTGGAATGGAGCGGATGGAGTGGCGTCATGGAAACAACGTGTTTGATGTAGTTGATACCATTCCACCCACTCCGCTCCAGCCATTACCACGAGCCCTTCCTCCCCTAATTAAGGTGCCACCAACCTCCTGTGACACACACACATACATTCTACGTCCCAAATGGCTCTCCATTATCTTTGCAGAGCGCTACATTTGACAAGGGCCCTATGGAACGATATACATACTAGGGTACTTTAGGGCTCTGTTCATTAGAGTTAGGGTTAGGGCTCTGTTCATTAGAGTTAGGGTTAGGGCTCTGTTCATTAGGGCTGGGGTTAGGGCTCTGTTCATTAGGGCTGGGGTTAGGGCTCTGTTCATTAGGGCTGGGGTTAGGGCTCTGTTCATTAGGGCTGGGGTTAGGGCTCTGTTCATTAGGGCTGGGGTTAGGGCTCTGTTCATTAGAGTTAGGGTTAGGGCTCTGTTCATTAGAGTTAGGGTTAGGGCTCTGTTCATTAGAGTTAGGGTTAGGGCTCTGTTCATTAGAGTTAGGGTTAGGGCTCTGTTCATTAGGGCTGGGGTTAGGGCTCTGTTCATTAGGGCTGGGGTTAGGGCTCTGTTCATTAAAGTTAGGGTTAGGGCTCTGTTCATTAGGGCTGGGGTTAGGGCTCTGTTCATTAGAGTTAGGGTTAGGGCTCTGTTCATTAGAGTTAGGGTTAGGGCTCTGTTCATTAGAGTTAGGGTTAGGGCTCTGTTCATTAGGGCTGGGGTTAGGGCTCTGTTCATTAGAGTTAGGGTTAGGGCTCTGTTCATTAGGGCTGGGGTTAGGGCTCTGATCATTAGGGCTGGGGTTAGGGGTCTGTTCATTAGGGCTGGGATTAGGGCTCTGTTCATTAGAGTTAGGGTTAGGGCTCTGTTCATTAGAGTTAGGGTTAGGGCTCTGTTCATTAGGGCTGGGGTTAGGGCTCTGTTCATTAGGGCTGGGGTTAGGGCTCTGTTCATTAGGGCTGGGGTTAGGGCTCTGTTCATTAGAGTTAGGGTTAGGGCTCTGTTCATTAGAGTTAGGGTTAGGGCTCTGTTCATTAGGGCTGGGGTTAGGGCTCTGTTCATTAGAGTTAGGGTTAGGGCTCTGTTCATTAGAGTTAGGGTTAGGGCTCTGTTCATTAGAGTTAGGGTTAGGGCTCTGTTCATTAGAGTTAGGGTTAGGGCTCTGTTCATTAGGGCTGGGGTTAGGGCTCTGTTCATTAGAGTTAGGGTTAGGGCTCTGTTCATTAGAGTTAGGGTTAGGGCTCTGTTCATTAGGGCTGGGGTTAGGGCTCTGTTCATTAGGGCTGGGGTTAGGGCTCTGTTCATTAGGGCTGGGGTTAGGGGTCTGTTCATTAGGGCTGGGGTTAGGGGTCTGTTCATTAGGGCTAGGGTTAGGGCTCTGTTCATTAGGGCTAGGGATAGGGCTCTCCATTTGGGAGAGAGGGTTATGGTTAGGTGGTGACTACCAGTAGCTGTTGGTGTCCTGTGAGGCCATCTGAAAGCCCTTTGGAAAGAACAGACAGCTGGCCTGTTTTCAACTGGTTATAACATTTTAACAGTTTCTGACAGACTGGATAAAAACATGCTAGTTTCATTAAAATTGTAAAAACATAGTTTTAGGGTAATCATCACTTAAATGTGCACAAAATATATATCTGACAAAAGAAAATTTTGTATTTGATATTTACCACGAAGAGCAAGGTAGTGGTTGTGGTATCTCTCTAAATGCTAGTAAAACACCATCAACAGCAAGGTAGTGGTTGTGGTTTAATATCTAATGTCCTATTGTCTTCCTCTACAGATCCACACATGATAAAGTGTTACAGATTCGACCTAACCCTATCCCTGCCAGACTAACCCTATCCCTGCCAGACTAACACTATCCCTGTCAGACTAACCCTATCCCTGTCAGACTAACCCTATCCCTGTCAGACTAACACTATCCCTGTCAGACTAACACTATCCCTGTCAGACTATCCCTATCCCTGTCAGACTAACCCTATCCCTGTCAGACTAACCCTATCCCTGTCAGACTAACCCTATCCTCCCTGCCAGACTAACACTATCCCTGTCAGACTAACACTATCCCTGTCAGACTAACCCTATCCCTGTCAGACTAACACTATCCCTGTCAGACTAACACTATCCCTGTCAGACTATCCCTATCCCTGTCAGACTAACCCTATCCCTGTCAGACTAACCCTATCCCTGTCAGACTATCCCTATCCTCCCTGCCAGACTAACCCTATCCTCCCTGTCAGACTAACCCTATCCCTGCCAGACTAACCCTATCCCTGTCAGACTAACCCTATCCCTGTCTGACTAACACTATCCTCCCTGTCAGACTAACACTATCCCTGTCAGACTAACCCTATCCCTGTCAGACTAACCCTATCCCTGTCAGACTAACCCTATCCCTGTCTGACTAACACTATCCTCCCTGTCAGACTAACCCTATCCCTGTCAGACTAACCCTATCCCTGTCTGACTAACCCTATCCTCCCTGTCAGACTAACCCTATCCCTGTCAGACTAACCCTATCCCTGCCAGACTAACCCTATCCTCCCTGTCAGACTAACCCTATCCCTGTCAGACTAACCCTATCCCTGTCAGACTAACCCTATCCCTGCCAGACTAACCCTATCCTCCCTGTCAGACTAACCCTATCCCTGTCAGACTAACCCTATCCCTGTCAGACTAACCCTATCCTCCCTGTCAGACTAACACTATCCTCCCTGCCAGACTAACCCTATCCCTGTCAGACTAACCCTATCCCTGTCAGACTAACACTATCCCTGTCAGACTAACCCTATCCCTGTCAGACTAACCCTATCCCTGTCAGACTAACACTATCCCTGTCAGACTAACCCTATCCCTGTCAGACTAACCCTATCCCTGTCAGACTAACCCTATCCTCCCTGCCAGACTAACCCTATCCCTGTCAGACTAACCCTATCCCTGTCTGACTAACCCTATCCTCCCTGCCAGACTAACCCTATCCCTGTCAGACTAACACTATCCCTGTCAGACTAACCCTATCCCTGTCAGACTAACCCTATCCCTGTCAGACTAACCCTATCCCTGTCTGACTAACACTATCCCTGTCAGACTAACCCTATCCCTGTCAGACTAACCCTATCCCTGTCAGACTAACCCTATCCCTGTCAGACTAACACTATCCCTGCCAGACTAACACTATCCCTGTCAGACTAACCCTATCCCTGTCAGACTAACCCTATCCCTGTCAGACTAACCCTATCCCTGTCTGACTAACACTATCCCTGTCAGACTAACCCTATCCCTGTCAGACTAACCCTATCCTCCCTGTCAGACTAACCCTATCCTCCCTGTCAGACTAACCCTATCCCTGTCAGACTAACACTATCCTCCCTGTCAGACTAACACTATCCCTGTCAGACTAACCCTATCCTCCCTGCCAGACTAACCCTATCCCTGTCAGACTAACCCTATCCTCCCTGCCAGACTAACCCTATCCCTGTCAGACTAACCCTATCCCTGTCAGACTAACACTATCCCTGTCAGACTAACCCTATCCCTGTCAGACTAACCCTATCCTCCCTGTCAGACTAACCCTATCCTCCCTGTCAGACTAACCCTATCCCTGTCAGACTAACACTATCCCTGTCAGACTAACCCTATCCCTGTCAGACTAACACTATCCCTGTCAGACTAACACTATCCCTGTCAGACTAACACTATCCTCCCTGTCAGACTAACCCTATCCTCCCTGCCAGACTAACCCTATCCCTGCCAGACTAACCCTATCCCTGTCAGACTAACACTATCCCTGTCTGACTAACACTATCCTCCCTGCCAGACTAACACTATCCCTGTCAGACTAACCCTATCCTCCCTGTCAGACTAACACTATCCCTGTCAGACTAACCCTATCCCTGCCAGACTAACCCTATCCCTGCCAGACTAACCCTATCCCTGTCAGACTAACACTATCCCTGTCAGACTAACCCTATCCCTGTCAGACTAACCCTATCCTCCCTGCCAGACTAACCCTATCCCTGCCAGACTAACCCTATCCCTGTCAGACTAACACTATCCCTGTCTGACTAACACTATCCTCCCTGCCAGACTAACACTATCCCTGTCAGACTAACCCTATCCCTGCCAGACTAACACTATCCTCCCTGTCAGACTAACACTATCCCTGTCAGACTAACCCTATCCTCCCTGTCAGACTAACACTATCCCTGTCAGACTAACCCTATCCCTGTCAGACTAACACTATCCCTGTCTGACTAACACTATCCTCCCTGTCAGACTAACACTATCCCTGTCAGACTAACCCTATCCTCCCTGTCAGACTAACACTATCCCTGTCAGACTAACCCTATCCCTGCCAGACTAACCCTATCCTCCCTGTCAGACTAACCCTATCCCTGTCAGACTAACACTATCCCTGTCAGACTAACCCTATCCCTGCCAGACTAACCCTATCCTCCCTGTCAGACTAACCCTATCCCTGTCAGACTAACCCTATCCATGTCAGACTAACACTATCCTCCCTGTCAGACTAACACTATCCCTGTCAGACTAACCCTATCCCTGTCAGACTAACCCTATCCCTGTCAGACTAACCCTATCCCTGCCAGACTAACCCTATCCTCCCTGTCAGACTAACCCTATCCCTGTCAGACTAACCCTATCCCTGTCAGACTAACACTATCCTCCCTGCCAGACTAACACTATCCCTGTCAGACTAACACTATCCCTGTCAGACTAACCCTATCCCTGTCAGACTAACACTATCCCTGTCAGACTAACACTATCCCTGTCAGACTAACCCTATCCCTGTCAGACTAACACTATCCCTGTCAGACTAACCCTATCCCTGTCAGACTAACACTATCCCTGTCAGACTAACCCTATCCTCCCTGCCAGACTAACCCTATCCCTGTCAGACTAACACTATCCCTGCCAGACTAACCCTATCCCTGTCAGACTAACACTATCCCTGTCAGACTAACCCTATCCCTGTCAGACTAACCCTATCCCTGTCAGACTAACCATATCCCTGTCAGACTAACACTATCCTCCCTGTCAGACTAACCCTATCCCTGCCAGACTAACACTATCCCTGTCAGACTAACACTATCCCTGTCAGACTAACCCTATCCTCCCTGCTAGACTAACACTATCCCTGTCAGACTAACCCTATCCCTGTCAGACTAACACTATCCCTGTCAGACTAACCCTATCCCTGTCAGACTAACCCTATCCCTGTCAGACTAACACTATCCTCCCTGTCAGACTAACACTATCCTTGTCAGACTAACCCTATCCCTGTCAGACTAACACTATCCCTGTCAGACTAACCCTATCCCTGTCAGACTAACACTATCCCTGTCAGACTAACCCTATCCCTGTCAGACTAACCCTATCCCTGTCAGACTAACACTATCCCTGTCAGACTAACCCTATCCTCCCTGCCAGACTAACCCTATCCCTGTCAGACTAACCCTATCCTCCCTGCCAGACTAACCCTATCCCTGTCAGACTAACCCTATCCCTGTCAGACTAACACTATCCCTGTCAGACTAACCCTATCCCTGCCAGACTAACCCTATCCCTGTCAGACTAACACTATCCCTGTCAGACTAACCCTATCCCTGTCAGACTAACACTATCCCTGTCTGACTAACACTATCCCTGTCAGACTAACACTATCCCTGTCAGACTAACCCTATCCCTGTCAGACTAACCCTATCCCTGTTAGACTAACCCTATCCCTGTCAGACTAACACTATCCTCCCTGTCAGACTAACCCTATCCTCCCTGTCAGACTAACACTATCCCTGTCTGACTAACACTATCCCTGTCAGACTAACACTATCCCTGTCAGACTAACCCTATCCCTGTCAGACTAACACTATCCCTGTCAGACTAACCCTATCCCTGTCAGACTAACCCTATCCCTGTCAGACTAACCCTATCCTCCCTGTCAGACTAACACTATCCCTGTCAGACTAACCCTATCCCTGTCTGACTAACACTATCCCTGTCAGACTAACCCTATCCCTGTCAGACTAACCCTATCCTCCCTGCCAGACTAACCCTATCCCTGTTAGACTAACCCTATCCCTGTCAGACTAACACTATCCTCCCTGTCAGACTAACCCTATCCTCCCTGTCAGACTAACCCTATCCTCCCTGTCTGACTAACACTATCCCTGTCTGACTAACACTATCCCTGTCAGACTAACCCTATCCCTGTCAGACTAACACTATCCTCCCTGTCAGACTAACCCTATCCCTGTCAGACTAACACTATCCCTGTCTGACTAACACTATCCCTGTCAGACTAACACTATCCTCCCTGCCAGACTAACCCTATCCTTGTCTGACTATCCCTATCCCTTTCAGACTATCCCTATCCCTTTCAGACTAACCCTATCCTGTAACCTGATATCTTCCTTTCTTCTCTCATCATCCATTCAAACCAGCCGGGCTCAGTCTCTCTGTCTCCTGAGTTATTCCAGTTGTGTTTAGGTAGCACTGAGGGGGTTGTGTGTGTGTGTGTGTGTGTGTGTGTGTGTGTGTGTGTGTGTGTGTGTGTGTGTGTGTGTGTGTGTGTGTGTGTGTGTGTGTGTGCGTGTGTGTGTGCGTGTGTGTGTGTGTGTGTGTGTGTGTGTGTGTGTGTGTGTGTGTGTGTGTGTGTGTGTGTGTGTGTGTGTGTGTGTGCAGGTAGCACTAAGGGGGTGATGGGTAGATATGAGACGTGACTGACGTCCTGAGTCTTACTCTAATTGTGACATAGGTGTGTGACTGTGTGTGTGACTGTGTGTGTGACGGTGTGTGTGACTGTGTGTGTGACTGTGTGTGTGACTGTGTGTGTGACTGTGTGTGTGACGGTGTGTGTGACGGTGTGTGTGAAGGTGTGTGTGACGGTGTGTGTGACTGTGTGTGTGACGGTGTGTGTGACTGTGTGTTTGACGGTGTGTGTGACTGTGTGTGTGACGGTGTGTGTGACTGTGTGTGTGACTGTGTGTGTGACGGTGTGTGTGACGGTGTGTGTGACGGTGTGTGTGACTGTGTGTGTGACGGTGTGTGTGACGGTGTGTGTGACGGTGTTTGTGACGGTGTGTGTGACGGTGTGTGTGACGGTGTGTGTGACGGTGTGTGTGACTGTGTGTGTGACTGTGTGTGTGACGGTGTGTGTGACGGTGTGTGTGACGGTGTGTGTGACGGTGTGTGTGACTGTGTGTGTGACTGTGTGTGTGACGGTATGTGTGACGGTGTGTGTGACTGTGTGTGTGACTGTGTGTGTGACGGTGTGTGTGACGGTTTGTGTGACGGTGTGTGTGACTGTGTGTGTGACTGTGTGTGTGACGGTGTGTGTGACGGTGTGTGTGACGGTGTGTGTGACTGTGTGTGTGACTGTGTGTGTGACGGTGTGTGTGACGGTGTGTGTGACGGTGTGTGTGACTGTGTGTGTGACGGTGTGTGTGACGGTGTGTGTGACGGTGTGTGTGACTGTGTGTGTGACTGTGTGTGTGACGGTGTGTGTGACGGTGTGTGTGACGGTGTGTGTGACGGTGTGTGTGACTGTGTGTGTGACGGTGTGTGTGACGGTGTGTGTGACGGTGTGTGTGACGGTGTGTGTGACGGTGTGTGTGACGGTGTGTGTGACGGTGTATGTGACGGTGTGTGTGACGGTGTGTGTGACAGTCTTTCAGGGATTGCAATCTCAGTCTCAGTGGAGTTAAAAAACACATGGTCACAAACACATGGTCATATAATGCCACTGCCTTGCTAAGCCGCGTCGCCACACAGCTTGACGTGTCTCTGTGAGTCAACAGTAGCGATCAACCACCTCATCAGTAATAACAGCAGTCATGGAGTAGCTGTCCTAATGTAATGGAGCACAACACCAGACCATGACAGGATGTAAAGCAAGGAAAACATTGATACATATCAGCCCCTAGTCCTTCCTTCAGAGATACAGCCCCTAGTCCTTCCTACAGAGATACAGCCCCTAGTCCTTCCTACAGAGATACAGCCCCTAGTCCTTCCTACAGAGATACAGCCCCTAGTCCTTCCTACAGAGATACAGCCCCTAGTCCTTCCTATAGAGATACAGCCCCTAGTCCTTCCTTCAGAGATACAGCCCCTAGTCCTTCCTACAGAGATACAGCCCCTAGTCCTTCCTACAGAGATACAGCCCCTAGTCCTTCCTACAGAGATACAGCCCCTAGTCCTTCCTACAGAGATACAGCCCCTAGTCCTTCCTACAGAGACACAGCCCCTAGTCCTTCCTACAGAGATACAGCCCCTAGTCCTTCCTACAGAGATACAGCCCCTAGTCCTTCCTTCAGAGATACAGCCTCCAGTGTAAAGTAATGCCGACAGAGACAAAGAGACTTTAGTCAAAATCTCAAAATGACTTCCAGAACGCCTGAGCATCAGCAGGGCCTTGTTGTGTTGTCATCAGCAGGGCCTTGTTGCCCCAAATAACACCCTATTCCCTATTTAGTACCTTAGACCAGGACCGACTCTATAGGGACTCAGCCTCAGGGTCTCAGTAGCCCAGTGGATTCCAGCGGACGTCAGATCAGATCAGAGCCACGCCAGTCGACCGTCTCAGTGGGATCAAAGATCCTGGTTAGCCTTCGCTGTTCGGACCACGGAAACCATAACGTCAGACAGACTGCTACCACGGTAACCATAAAATCAAAAAGGGTGAGGAGGGGGGGAGGCGGAGCGGAGGAGGAGGGGAGGGGAGAGAAGAGGAGGAGGGGAGGGGAGAGAAGGGGAGGAGAGGGGGGATAAGGGGGAGAAGGAGGGAAGAGAGGGGAAGAGAAGGGGAGAGAGGGGGAAGAGGGGGAGGAGGAGGGGAGAGGGGGAGGAGGAGGGAGGAGAAGGGGAGAGAGGGAGAGGAGGGAGGAGAAGGGGAGAGAGGGAGAGGAGGGGTAGGAGGGGGTAGAGAGGGTAAGAGATGGGGAGGGGGGGAAGAGGGGGAGTTGGGGGGAGAGGGGGAGGAGGAGGGGAGGAGAGGGGAAGAGAAGGGGAGATAGGGGGAGAGAGGGGGAGGAGGAGGGGATGAGGGGGGAAGAGAAGGGGATGAGGGGGAAGAGGGGGAGAGGAGGGGTAGGAGGGGGTAGAGAGGGTAAGAGAAGGGGAGGGGGGGAAGAGGGGGAGTTGGGGGGAGAGGGGGAGGAGGAGGGAGGAGAAGGGGAGAGAGGGAGAGGAGGGGTAGGAGGGGGTAGAGAGGGTAAGAGAAGGGGAGGGGGGGAAGAGGGGCAGTTGGGGGGAGAGGGGGAGGAGGAGGGAGAGGAGGGGTAGGAGGGGGTAGAGAGGGTGAGAACATAAACTGCCACCCAGTGATGCGGAGCAACATGTGGCCAACATGCAGCAGGAAGTTACTCTACAGGTCCTCTGATCTGCTCACAGCCAAACAACCAGGAAGTTACTCTACAGGTCCCTCTGATCTGCTCACAGCCAAACAACCAGGAAGTTACTCTACAGGTCCCTCTGATCTGCTCACAGCCAAACAACCAGGAAGTTACTCTACAGGTCCCTCTGATCTGCTCACAGCCAAACAACCAGGAAGTTACTCTACAGGTCCCTCTGACCTGCTCACAGCCAAACAACCAGGAAGTTACTCTACAGGTCCCTCTGATCTGCTCACAGCCAAACAACCAGGAAGTTACTCTACAGGTCCCTCTGATCTGCTCACAGCCAAACAACCAGGAAGTTACTCTACAGGTCCCTCTGATCTGCTCACAGCCAAACAACCAGGACGTTACTCTACAGGTCCCTCTGATCTGCTCACAGCCAAACAACCAGGAAGTTACTCTACAGGTCCCTCTGATCTGCTCACAGCCAAACAACCAGGAAGTTACTCTACAGGTCCCTCTGATCTGCTCACAGCCAAACAACCAGGAAGTTACTCTACAGGTCCCTCTGATCTGCTCACAGCCAAACAACCAGGAAGTTACTCTACAGGTCCTCTGATCTGCTCACAGCCAAACAACCAGGAAGTTACTCTACAGGTCCCTCTGATCTGCTCACAGCCAAACAACCAGGAAGTTACTCTACAGGTCCCTCTGATCTGCTCACAGCCAAACAACCAGGAAGTTACTCTACAGGTCCCTCTGATCTGCTCACAGCCAAACAACCAGGAAGTTACTCTACAGGTCCCTCTGACCTGCTCACAGCCAAACAACCAGGAAGTTACTCTACAGGTCCCTCTGATCTGCTCACAGCCAAACAACCAGGAAGTTACTCTACAGGTCCCTCTGATCTGCTCACAGCCAAACAACCAGGAAGTTACTCTACAGGTCCCTCTGATCTGCTCACAGCCAAACAACCAGGAAGTTACTCTACAGGTCCCTCTGATCTGCTCACAGCCAAACAACCAGGAAGTTACTCTACAGGTCCCTCTGATCTGCTCACAGCCAAACAACCAGGAAGTT
This sequence comes from Coregonus lavaretus, assembly GCF_964263955.1. Lineage (NCBI taxonomy): Eukaryota > Metazoa > Chordata > Actinopteri > Salmoniformes > Salmonidae > Coregonus > Coregonus lavaretus. The sequence continues at coordinate 29,431 of NW_028162874.1, forward strand.
ACTCTACAGGTCCCTCTGATCTGCTCACAGCCAAACAACCAGGAAGTTACTCTACAGGTCCCTCTGATCTGCTCACAGCCAAACAACCAGGAAGTTACTCTACAGGTCCCTCTGATCTGCTCACAGCCAAACAACCAGGAAGTTACTCTACAGGTCCCTCTGATCTGCTCACAGCCAAACAACCAGGAAGTTACTCTACAGGTCCCTCTGATCTGCTCACAGCCAAACAACCAGGAAGTTACTCTACAGGTCCCTCTGATCTGCTCACAGCCAAACAACCAGGAAGTTACTCTACAGGTCCCTCTGATCTGCTCACAGCCAAACAACCAGGAAGTTACTCTACAGGTCCCTCTGATCTGCTCACAGCCAAACAACCAGGAAGTTACTCTACAGGTCCCTCTGATCTGCTCACAGCCAAACAACCAGGAAGTTACTCTACAGGTCCCTCTGATCTGCTCACAGCCAAACAACCAGGACGTTACTCTACAGGTCCCTCTGATCTGCTCACAGCCAAACAACCAGGAAGTTACTCTACAGGTCCCTCTGATCTGCTCACAGCCAAACAACCAGGAAGTTACTCTACAGGTCCTCTGATCTGCTCACAGCCAAACAACCAGGAAGTTACTCTACAGGTCCCTCTGATCTGCTCACAGCCAAACAACCAGGAAGTTACTCTACAGGTCCCTCTGATCTGCTCACAGCCAAACAACCAGGAAGTTACTCTACAGGTCCCTCTGATCTGCTCACAGCCAAACAACCAGGAAGTTACTCTACAGGTCCCTCTGATCTGCTCACAGCCAAACAACCAGGAAGTTACTCTACAGGTCCCTCTGATCTGCTCACAGCCAAACAACCAGGAAGTTACTCTACAGGTCCCTCTGATCTGCTCACAGCCAAACAACCAGGAAGTTACTCTACAGGTCCCTCTGATCTGCTCACAGCCAAACAACCAGGAAGAAGTTCCTCCACTGTAGCAGAGGAGTTGCAGTAGGTACAGTGGCTTGTGAAAGTATTCACCCCCCTTGGCATTTTTCCTATTTTGTTGCCTTACAACCTGGAATTAAAATGGATTTTTGGGGGGTTTGTATCATTTGATTTACACAACATGCCTACCACTTTGAAGATGCAAAATATTTTTTCTTGTGAAACAAAACAAGAAATAAGACAAAAAAACAGAAAATGTGAGCGTACATAACTATTCACCCCCCCAAAGTCAATAGTTTGTAGAGCCACCTTTTGCAGCAATTACAGCTGCAAGTCTCTTGGGGTATGTCTCTATAAGCTTGGCAGATCTAGCCACTGGGAGTTTTGCCCATATGTTTGGGGAGTCTCCCACATGCCTTTTGGCGAACACCAAACGTGTTTGCTTATTTTTTTCTTTAAGCAATGGCTTTTTTCTGGCCACTCTTCCATAAAGCCCAGCTCTGTGGAGTGTATGGCTTAAAGTGGTCCTATGGACAGATACTCCAATCTCCGCTGTGGAGCTTTGCAGCTCCTTCAGGGTTATCTTTGGTCTCTTTGTTGCCTCTATGATTAATGTCCTCCTTGTCTGGTCTGTGAGTTTTGGTGGGCGGCCCTCTCTTGGCAGGTTTGTTGTGGTGCCATATTCTTTTTAATAATGGATTTAATGGTGCTCCGTGGGATGTTCAAAGTTTCGGATATTTTTTTTATAACCCAACCCTGAACTGTACTTCTCCACAACTTTGTCCCTAACCTGTTTGGAGAGCTCCTTGGTCTTCATGGTGCCGCTTGCTTGGTGGTGCCCCTTGCTTAGTGGTGTTGCAGACTCTGGGGCCTTTCAGAATAGGTGTATATATACTGAGATCATGTGACAGATCATGTGACACAGATTGCACACAGGTGGACTTTATTTAACTAATTATGTGACTTATGAAGGTAATTGGTTGCGCCAGATCTCATTTAGGGGCTTCATAGCAAAGGGGGTGAATACGCATGTACGCTCAACTTTTCTGTAATTTATTTTTTAGAATTTTTTGAAACAAGTTTTGTTTTTTCATTTCACTTCAGCAATTTTGACTATTTGTGTATGTCCATTACATGAAATCCAAATAAAAATCAATTCCAATTACATTTTGTAATGCAACAAAATACGAAAAACGCCAAGGGGGATGAATACTTTTGCAAGGTACTGTATGTACATTACTAACTAAGGAGCTGCAGAAGGCTATATGTATGTACATTACTAACTAAGGAGCTGCAGAAGGCTAGCTGTATGGTACATTACTAACTAAGGAGCTGCAGAAGGCTAGCTGTATGTACATTACTAACTAAGGAGCTGCAGAAGGCTAGCTACATGTACATTACTAACTAAGGAGCTGCAGAAGGCTAGCTATATGTACATTACTAACTAAGGAGCTGCAGAAGGCTAGCTGTATGTACATTACTAACTAAGGAGCTGCAGAAGGCTAGCTGTATATACATTACTAACTAAGGAGCTGCAGAAGGCTAGCTGTATGTACATTACTAACTAAGGAGCTGCAGAAGGCTAGCTGTATGTACATTACTAACTAAGGAGCTGCAGAAGGCTAGCTGTATGTACATTACTAACTAAGGAGCTGCAGAAGGCTAGCTGTATGTACATTACTAACTAAGGAGCTGCAGAAGGCTAGCTGTATGTACATTACTAACTAAGGAGCTGCAGAAGGCTAGCTGTATGTACATTACTAACTAAGGAGCTGCAGAAGGGTAGCTGTATGTACATTACTAACTAAGGAGCTGCAGAAGGCTAGCTGTATGTACATTACTAACTAAGGAGCTGCAGAAGGCTAGCTGTATGTACATTACTAACTAAGGAGCTGCAGAAGGCTAGCTGTATGTACATTACTAACTGAGGAGCTGCAGAAGGCTAGCTGTATGTACATTACTAACTAAGGAGCTGCAGAAGGCTAGCTGTATGGTACATTACTAACTGAGGAGCTGCAGAAGGCTAGCTGTATGTACATTACTAACTAAGGAGCTGCAGAAGGCTAGCTGTATGTACATTACTAACTAAGGAGCTGCAGAAGGCTAGCTGTATGTACATTACTAACTAAGGAGCTGCAGAAGGCTAGCTGTATGTACATTACTAACTAAGGAGCTGCAGAAGGCTAGCTGTATGTACATTACTAACTAAGGAGCTGCAGAAGGCTAGCTGTATGTACATTACTAACTAAGGAGCTGAAGAAGGCTAGCTGTATGTACATTACTAACTAAGGAGCTGCAGAAGGCTAGCTATATGGTACATTACTAACTAAGGAGCTGCAGAAGGCTAGCTGTATGTACATTACTAACTAAGGAGCTGCAGAAGGCTAGCTGTATGTACATTACTAACTAAGGAGCTGCAGAAGGCTAGCTGTATGTACATTACTAACTAAGGAGCTGCAGAAGGCTAGCTGTATGTACATTACTAACTAAGGAGCTGCAGAAGGCTAGCTGTATGTACATTACTAACTAAGGAGCTGCAGAAGGCTAGCTGTATGTACATTACTAACTAAGGAGCTGCAGAAGGCTAGCTGTATGTACATTACTAACTAAGGAGCTGCAGAAGGCTAGCTGTATGTACATTACTAACTAAGGACCTGCAGAAGGCTAGCTGTATGTACATTACTAACTAAGGAGCTGCAGAAGGCTAGCTGTATGTACATTACTAACTAAGGAGCTGCAGAAGGCTAGCTGTATGTACATTACTAACTAAGGAGCTGCAGAAGGCTAGCTGTATGTACATTACTAACTAAGGAGCTGCAGAAGGCTAGCTATATGGTACATTACTAACTAAGGAGCTGCAGAAGGCTAGCTGTATGTACATTACTAACTAAGGAGCTGCAGAAGGCTAGCTGTATGTACATTACTAACTAAGGAGCTGCAGAAGGCTAGCTGTATGTACATTACTAACTAAGGAGCTGCAGAAGGCTAGCTGTATGTACATTACTAACTAAGGAGCTGCAGAAGGCTAGCTACATGTACATTACTAACTAAGGAGCTGCAGAAGGCTAGCTGTATGTACATTACTAACTAAGGAGCTGCAGAAGGCTAGCTGTATGTACATTACTAACTAAGGAGCTGCAGAAGGCTAGCTGTATGTACATTACTAACTAAGGAGCTGCAGAAGGCTAGCTGTATGTACATTACTAACTAAGGAGCTGCAGAAGGCTAGCTGTATGTACATTACTAACTAAGGAGCTGCAGAAGGCTAGCTGTATGTACATTACTAACTAAGGAGCTGCAGAAGGCTAGCTGTATGTACATTACTAACTAAGGAGCTGCAGAAGGCTAGCTGTATGTACATTACTAACTAAGGAGCTGCAGAAGGCTAGCTGTATGTACATTACTAACTAAGGAGCTGCAGAAGGCTAGCTGTATGTACATTACTAACTAAGGAGCTGCAGAAGGCTAGCTGTATGTACATTACTAACTAAGGAGCTGCAGAAGGCTAGCTATATGGTACATTACTAACTAAGGAGCTGCAGAAGGCTAGCTGTATGTACATTACTAACTAAGGAGCTGCAGAAGGCTAGCTGTATGTACATTACTAACTAAGGAGCTGCAGAAGGCTAGCTGTATGTACATTACTAACTAAGGAGCTGCAGAAGGCTAGCTGTATGTACATTACTAACTAAGGAGCTGCAGAAGGCTAGCTGTATGTACATTACTAACTAAGGAGCTGCAGAAGGCTAGCTGTATGTACATTACTAACTAAGGAGCTGCAGAAGGCTAGCTGTATGTACATTACTAACTAAGGAGCTGCAGAAGGCTAGCTATATGTACATTACTAACTAAGGAGCTGCAGAAGGCTAGCTGTATGTACATTACTAACTAAGGAGCTGCAGAAGGCTAGCTGTATGTACATTACTAACTAAGGAGCTGCAGAAGGCTAGCTGTATGTACATTACTAACTAAGGAGCTGCAGAAGGCTAGCTGTATGTACATTACTAACTAAGGAGCTGCAGAAGGCTAGCTGTATGTACATTACTAACTAAGGAGCTGCAGAAGGCTAGCTGTATGTACATTACTAACTAAGGAGCTGCAGAAGGCTAGCTGTATGTACATTACTAACTAAGGAGCTGCAGAAGGCTAGCTGTATGTACATTACTAACTAAGGAGCTGCAGAAGGCTAGCTGTATGTACATTACTAACTAAGGAGCTGCAGAAGGCTAGCTGTATGTACATTACTAACTAAGGAGCTGCAGAAGGCTAGCTGTATGTACATTACTAACTAAGGAGCTGCAGAAGGCTAGCTGTATGTACATTACTAACTAAGGAGCTGCAGAAGGGTAGCTGTATGTACATTACTAACTAAGGAGCTGCAGAAGGCTAGCTGTATGTACATTACTAACTAAGGAGCTGCAGAAGGCTAGCTGTATGTACATTACTAACTAAGGAGCTGCAGAAGGCTAGCTATATGGTACATTACTAACTAAGGAGCTGCAGAAGGCTAGCTGTATGTACATTACTAACTAAGGAGCTGCAGAAGGCTAGCTGTATGTACATTACTAACTAAGGAGCTGCAGAAGGCTAGCTGTATGTACATTACTAACTAAGGAGCTGCAGAAGGCTAGCTGTATGTACATTACTAACTAAGGAGCTGCAGAAGGCTAGCTGTATGTACATTACTAACTAAGGAGCTGCAGAAGGCTAGCTGTATGTACATTACTAACTAAGGAGCTGCAGAAGGCTAGCTGTATGTACATTACTAACTAAGGAGCTGCAGAAGGCTAGCTATATGTACATTACTAACTAAGGAGCTGCAGAAGGCTAGCTGTATGTACATTACTAACTAAGGAGCTGCAGAAGGCTAGCTGTATGTACATTACTAACTAAGGAGCTGCAGAAGGCTAGCTGTATGTACATTACTAACTAAGGAGCTGCAGAAGGCTAGCTGTATGTACATTACTAACTAAGGAGCTGCAGAAGGCTAGCTGTATGTACATTACTAACTAAGGAGCTGCAGAAGGCTAGCTGTATGTACATTACTAACTAAGGAGCTGCAGAAGGCTAGCTGTATGTACATTACTAACTAAGGAGCTGCAGAAGGCTAGCTACATGTACATTACTAACTAAGGAGCTGCAGAAGGCTAGCTACATGTACATTACTAACTAAGGAGCTGCAGAAGGCTAGCTATATGTACATTACTAACTAAGGAGCTGCAGAAGGCTAGCTGTATGTACATTACTAACTAAGGAGCTGCAGAAGGCTAGCTGTATGTACATTACTAACTAAGGAGCTGCAGAAGGCTAGCTGTATGTACATTACTAACTAAGGAGCTGCAGAAGGCTAGCTGTATGTACATTACTAACTAAGGAGCTGCAGAAGGCTAGCTGTATGTACATTACTAACTAAGGAGCTGCAGAAGGCTAGCTGTATGTACATTACTAACTAAGGAGCTGCAGAAGGCTAGCTGTATGTACATTACTAACTAAGGAGCTGCAGAATGCTAGCTGTATGTACATTACTAACTAAGGAGCTGCAGAAGGCTAGCTGTATGTACATTACTAACTAAGGAGCTGCAGAAGGCTAGCTACATGTACATTACTAACTAAGGAGCTGCAGAAGGCTAGCTACATGTACATTACTAACTAAGGAGCTGCAGAAGGCTAGCTATATGTACATTACTAACTAAGGAGCTGCAGAAGGCTAGCTGTATGTACATTACTAACTAAGGAGCTGCAGAAGGCTAGCTGTATGTACATTACTAACTAAGGAGCTGCAGAAGGCTAGCTGTATGTACATTACTAACTAAGGAGCTGCAGAAGGCTAGCTGTATGTACATTACTAACTAAGGAGCTGCAGAAGGCTAGCTGTATGTACATTACTAACTAAGGAGCTGCAGAAGGCTAGCTGTATGTACATTACTAACTAAGGAGCTGCAGAAGGCTAGCTGTATGTACATTACTAACTAAGGAGCTGCAGAATGCTAGCTGTATGTACATTACTAACTAAGGAGCTGCAGAAGGCTAGCTGTATGTACATTACTAACTAAGGAGCTGCAGAAGGCTAGCTACATGTACATTACTAACTAAGGAGCTGCAGAAGGCTAGCTGTATGTACATTACTAACTAAGGAGCTGCAGAAGGCTAGCTTTATGTACATTACTAACTAAGGAGCTGCAGAAGGCTAGCTGTATGTACATTACTAACTAAGGAGCTGCAGAAGGCTAGCTGTATGTACATTACTAACTAAGGAGCTGCAGAATGCTAGCTGTATGTACATTACTAACTAAGGAGCTGCAGAAGGCTAGCTGTATGTACATTACTAACTAAGGAGCTGCAGAAGGCTAGCTACATGTACATTACTAACTAAGGAGCTGCAGAAGGCTAGCTACATGTACATTACTAACTAAGGAGCTGCAGAAGGCTAGCTACATGTACATTACTAACTAAGGAGCTGCAGAAGGCTAGCTATATGTACATTACTAACTAAGGAGCTGCAGAAGGCTAGCTGTATGTACATTACTAACTAAGGAGCTGCAGAAGGCTAGCTGTATGTACATTACTAACTAAGGAGCTGCAGAAGGCTAGCTGTATGTACATTACTAACTAAGGAGCTGCAGAAGGCTAGCTGTATGTACATTACTAACTAAGGAGCTGCAGAAGGCTAGCTGTATGTACATTACTAACTAAGGAGCTGCAGAAGGCTAGCTGTATGTACATTACTAACTAAGGAGCTGCAGAAGGCTAGCTGTATGTACATTACTAACTAAGGAGCTGCAGAATGCTAGCTGTATGTACATTACTAACTAAGGAGCTGCAGAAGGCTAGCTGTATGTACATTACTAACTAAGGAGCTGCAGAAGGCTAGCTACATGTACATTACTAACTAAGGAGCTGCAGAAGGCTAGCTGTATGTACATTACTAACTAAGGAGCTGCAGAAGGCTAGCTTTATGTACATTACTAACTAAGGAGCTGCAGAAGGCTAGCTGTATGTACATTACTAACTAAGGAGCTGCAGAAGGCTAGCTGTATGTACATTACTAACTAAGGAGCTGCAGAAGGCTAGCTATATGTACATTACTAACTAAGGAGCTGCAGAAGGCTAGCTGTATGTACATTACTAACTAAGGAGCTGCAGAAGGCTAGCTGTATGTACATTACTAACTAAGGAGCTGCAGAAGGCTAGCTGTATGTACATTACTAACTAAGGAGCTGCAGAAGGATAGCTGTATGTACATTACTAACTAAGGAGCTGCAGAAGGCTAGCTGTATGTACATTACTAACTAAGGAGCTGCAGAAGGCTAGCTGTATGTACATTACTAACTAAGGAGCTGCAGAAGGCTAGCTGTATGTATATTACTAACTAAGGAGCTGCAGAAGGCTAGCTACATGTACATTACTAACTAAGGAGCTGCAGAAGGCTAGCTACATGTACATTACTAACTAAGGAGCTGCAGAAGGCTAGCTATATGTACATTACTAACAAAGGAGCTGCAGAAGGCTAGCTGTATATACATTACTAACTAAGGAGCTGCAGAAGGCTAGCTGTATGTACATTACTAACTAAGGAGCTGCAGAAGGCTAGCTGTATGTACATTACTAACTAAGGAGCTGCAGAAGGCTAGCTGTATGTACATTACTAACTAAGGAGCTGCAGAAGGCTAGCTGTATGTACATTACTAACTAAGGAGCTGCAGAAGGCTAGCTGTATGTACATTACTAACTAAGGAGCTGCAGAAGGCTAGCTGTATGTACATTACTAACTAAGGAGCTGCAGAAGGCTAGCTACATGTACATTACTAACTAAGGAGCTGCAGAAGGCTAGCTACATGTACATTACTAACTAAGGAGCTGCAGAAGGCTAGCTATATGTACATTACTAACTAAGGAGCTGCAGAAGGCTAGCTGTATATACATTACTAACTAAGGAGCTGCAGAAGGCTAGCTGTATGTACATTACTAACTAAGGAGCTGCAGAAGGCTAGCTGTATGTACATTACTAACTAAGGAGCTGCAGAAGGCTAGCTGTATGTACATTACTAACTAAGTAGCTGCAGAAGGCTAGCTGTATGTACATTACTCACTAAGGAGCTGCAGAAGGCTAGCTGTATGTACATTACTAACTAAGGAGCTGCAGAAGGCTAGCTGTATGTACATTACTAACTAAGGAGCTGCAGAAGGCTAGCTGTATGTACATTACTAACTAAGGAGCTGCAGAAGGCTAGCTGTATGTACATTACTAACTAAGGAGCTGCAGAAGGCTAGCTGTATGTACATTACTAACTGAGGAGCTGCAGAAGGCTAGCTGTATGTACATTACTAACTAAGGAGCTTCAGAAGGCTAGCTGTATGGTACATTACTAACTGAGGAGCTGCAGAAGGCTAGCTGTATGTACATTACTAACTAAGGAGCTGCAGAAGGCAAGCTGTATGTACATTACTAACTAAGGAGCTGCAGAAGGCTAGCTGTATGTACATTACTAACTAAGGAGCTGCAGAAGGCTAGCTGTATGTACATTACTAACTAAGTAGCTGAAGAAGGCTAGCTGTATGTACATTACTAACTAAGGAGCTGCAGAAGGCTAGCTGTATGTACATTACTAACTAAGGAGCTGCAGAAGGCTAGCTGTATGTACATTACTAACTAAGGAGCTGCAGAAGGCTAGCTGTATGTACTTTACTAACTAAGGAGCTGCAGAAGGCTAGCTGTATGTACATTACTAACTAAGGAGCTGCAGAAGGCTAGCTGTATGTACATTACTAACTAAGTAGCTGAAGAAGGCTAGCTGTATGTACATTACTAACTAAGGAGCTGCAGAAGGCTAGCTGTATGTACATTACTAACTAAGGAGCTGCAGAAGGCTAGCTGTATGTACATTACTAACTAAGGAGCTGCAGAAGGCTAGCTGTATGTACATTACTAACTAAGGAGCTGCAGAAGGCTAGCTGTATGTACATTACTAACTAAGGAGCTGCAGAAGGCTAGCTGTATGTACATTACTAACTAAGGAGCTGCAGAAGGCTAGCTGTATGTACATTACTAACTAAGGAGCTGCAGAAGGCTAGCTGTATGTACATTACTAACTAAGGAGCTGCAGAAGGCTAGCTGTATGTACATTACTAACTAAGGAGCTGCAGAAGGCTAGCTACATGTACATTACTAACTAAGGAGCTGCAGAAGGCTAGCTACATGTACATTACTAACTAAGGAGCTGCAGAAGGCTAGCTATATGTACATTACTAACTAAGGAGCTGCAGAAGGCTAGCTGTATATACATTACTAACTAAGGAGCTGCAGAAGGCTAGCTGTATGTACATTACTAACTAAGGAGCTGCAGAAGGCTAGCTGTATGTACATTACTAACTAAGGAGCTGCAGAAGGCTAGCTGTATGTACATTACTAACTAAGTAGCTGCAGAAGGCTAGCTGTATGTACATTACTCACTAAGGAGCTGCAGAAGGCTAGCTGTATGTACATTACTAACTAAGGAGCTGCAGAAGGCTAGCTGTATGTACATTACTAACTAAGGAGCTGCAGAAGGCTAGCTGTATGTACATTACTAACTAAGGAGCTGCAGAAGGCTAGCTGTATGTACATTACTAACTAAGGAGCTGCAGAAGGCTAGCTGTATGTACATTACTAACTGAGGAGCTGCAGAAGGCTAGCTGTATGTACATTACTAACTAAGGAGCTTCAGAAGGCTAGCTGTATGGTACATTACTAACTGAGGAGCTGCAGAAGGCTAGCTGTATGTACATTACTAACTAAGGAGCTGCAGAAGGCAAGCTGTATGTACATTACTAACTAAGGAGCTGCAGAAGGCTAGCTGTATGTACATTACTAACTAAGGAGCTGCAGAAGGCTAGCTGTATGTACATTACTAACTAAGTAGCTGAAGAAGGCTAGCTGTATGTACATTACTAACTAAGGAGCTGCAGAAGGCTAGCTGTATGTACATTACTAACTAAGGAGCTGCAGAAGGCTAGCTGTATGTACATTACTAACTAAGGAGCTGCAGAAGGCTAGCTGTATGTACTTTACTAACTAAGGAGCTGCAGAAGGCTAGCTGTATGTACATTACTAACTAAGGAGCTGCAGAAGGCTAGCTATATGGTACATTACTAACTAAGGAGCTGCAGAAGGCTAGCTGTATGTACATTACTAACTAAGGAGCTGCAGAAGGCTAGCTGTATGTACATTACTAACTAAGGAGCTGCAGAAGGCTAGCTGTATGTACATTACTAACTAAGGAGCTGCAGAAGGCTAGCTGTATGTACATTACTAACTAAGGAGCTGCAGAAGGCTAGCTGTATGTACATTACTAACTAAGGAGCTGCAGAAGGCTAGCTGTATGTACATTACTAACTAAGGAGCTGCAGAAGGCTAGCTGTATGTACATTACTAACTAAGGAGCTGCAGAAGGCTAGCTACATGTACATTACTAACTAAGGAGCTGCAGAAGGCTAGCTGTATGTACATTACTAACTAAGGAGCTGCAGAAGGCTAGCTGTATGTACATTACTAACTAAGGAGCTGCAGAAGGCTAGCTGTATGTACATTACTAACTAAGGAGCTGCAGAAGGCTAGCTGTATGTACATTACTAACTAAGGAGCTGCAGAAGGCTAGCTGTATGTACTTTACTAACTAAGGAGCTGCAGAAGGCTAGCTGTATGTACATTACTAACTAAGGAGCTGCAGAAGGCTAGCTATATGGTACATTACTAACTAAGGAGCTGCAGAAGGCTAGCTGTATGTACATTACTAACTAAGGAGCTGCAGAAGGCTAGCTGTATGTACATTACTAACTAAGGAGCTGCAGAAGGCTAGCTGTATGTACATTACTAACTAAGGAGCTGCAGAAGGCTAGCTGTATGTACATTACTAACTAAGGAGCTGCAGAAGGCTAGCTGTATGTACATTACTAACTAAGGAGCTGCAGAAGGCTAGCTGTATGTACATTACTAACTAAGGAGCTGCAGAAGGCTAGCTGTATGTACATTACTAACTAAGGAGCTGCAGAAGGCTAGCTACATGTACATTACTAACTAAGGAGCTGCAGAAGGCTAGCTGTATGTACATTACTAACTAAGGAGCTGCAGAAGGCTAGCTGTATGTACATTACTAACTAAGGAGCTGCAGAAGGCTAGCTGTATGTACATTACTAACTAAGGAGCTGCAGAAGGCTAGCTATATGTACATTACTAACTAAGGAGCTGCAGAAGGCTAGCTATATGTACATTACTAACTAAGGAGCTGTAGAAGGCTAGCTGTATGTACATTACTAACTAAGGAGCTGCAGAAGGCTAGCTGTATGTACATTACTAACTAAGGAGCTGCAGAAGGCTAGCTGTATGTACATTACTAACTAAGGAGCTGCAGAAGGCTAGCTATATGTACATTACTAACTAAGGAGCTGCAGAAGGCTAGCTGTATGTACATTACTAACTAAGGAGCTGCAGAAGGCTAGCTGTATGTACATTACTAACTAAGGAGCTGCAGAAGGCTAGCTGTATGTACATTACTAACTAAGGAGCTGCAGAAGGCTAGCTGTATGTACATTACTAACTAAGGAGCTGCAGAAGGCTAGCTGACATGTACATTACTAACTAAGGAGCTGCAGAAGGCTAGCTACATGTACATTACTAACTAAGGAGCTGCAGAAGGCTAGCTATATGTACATTACTAACTAAGGAGCTGCAGAAGGCTAGCTGTATAGTACATTACTAACTAAGGAGCTGCAGAAGGCTAGCTGTATGTACATTACTAACTAAGGAGCTGCAGAAGGCTAGCTGTATGTACATTACTAACTAAGGAGCTGCAGAAGGCTAGCTGTATGTACATTACTAACTAAGTAGCTGCAGAAGGCTAGCTGTATGTACATTACTCACTAAGGAGCTGCAGAAGGCTAGCTGTATGTACATTACTAACTAAGGAGCTGCAGAAGGCTAGCTGTATGTACATTACTAACTAAGGAGCTGCAGAAGGCTAGCTGTATGTACATTACTAACTAAGGAGCTGCAGAAGGCTAGCTGTATGTACATTACTAACTAAGGAGCTGCAGAAGGCTAGCTGTATGTACATTACTAACTGAGGAGCTGCAGAAGGCTAGCTGTATGTACATTACTAACTAAGGAGCTTCAGAAGGCTAGCTGTATGGTACATTACTAACTAAGGAGCTGCAGAAGGCTAGCTGTATGTACATTACTAACTAAGGAGCTGCAGAAGGCTAGCTGTATGTACATTACTAACTAAGGAGCTGCAGAAGGCTAGCTGTATGTACATTACTAACTAAGGAGCTGCAGAAGGCTAGCTGTATGTACATTACTAACTAAGGAGCTGCAGAAGGCTAGCTGTATGTACATTACTAACTAAGGAGCTGCAGAAGGCTAGCTGTATGTACATTACTAACTAAGGAGCTGCAGAAGGCTAGCTGTATGTACATTACTAACTAAGGAGCTGCAGAAGGCTAGCTGTATGTACATTACTAACTAAGGAGCTGCAGAAGGCTAGCTGTATGTACATTACTAACTAAGGAGCTGCAGAAGGCTAGCTGTATGTACATTACTAACTAAGGAGCTGCAGAAGGCTAGCTGTATGTACATTACTAACTAAGGAGCTGCAGAAGGCTAGCTGTATGTACATTACTAACTAAGGAGCTGCAGAAGGCTAGCTATATGTACATTACTAACTAAGGAGCTGCAGAAGGCTAGCTGTATGTACATTACTAACTAAGGAGCTGCAGAAGGCTAGCTGTATGTACATTACTAACTAAGGAGCTGCAGAAGGCTAGCTGTATGTACATTACTAACTAAGGAGCTGCAGAAGGCTAGCTGTATGTACATTACTAACTAAGGAGCTGCAGAAGGCTAGCTGTATGTACATTACTAACTAAGGAGCTGCAGAAGGCTAGCTGTATGTACATTACTAACTAAGGAGCTGCAGAAGGCTAGCTGTATGTACATTACTAACTAAGGAGCTGCAGAAGGCTAGCTACATGTACATTACTAACTAAGGAGCTGCA
>NW_028162873.1:0-5000 GCF_964263955.1 Coregonus lavaretus
ATCCAGAGCAACTTACAGGAGCAATTAGGGTTAAGTGCCTTGCTCAAGGGCACGTCATCAGATTTTTAACCTAGTTGGTTTGGGTATTCAAACCAGTGACCTTTCGGTTACTGGCCCAACGCTCTTAACCACTAGGCTACCTTAACCACTAGGCTACCTTAACCACTAGGCTACCTTAACCACTAGGTTACCTTAACCACTAGGCTACCTTAACCACTAGGCTACCTTAACCACTAGGTTACCTGCTGCTCATTGATATCACTCTATTCATGCACCAAATACATTTGGGGGGTGTGTTTGTATTTATGTGTGTGTGTAATTTCTGACCTTCTCTTCTCTAGGTGTTCCCGTAAGGACAGATGTGAGAGAGCAGATGAACCCCAGCGGTTTGCCTCAGACCAGCGTCAGTGTGTGGAGCTCAGTGTTCAGCCCAAGAACATCTCTGTCACCATGTCCCAAGTCCAGGTGTGTGTGAAAGAGAGAGTGTGTGTGTATTGATACAGTAACTGTATATAAATATGTGTTTATGTAGATACACACCAGTAACTGTGTGGCATGCCAATAAGTAGCTAACTACGTGCTTGTCTCATTAAAGACCTTAACATGTTCTTCACACTAACCTTGCCACAAAGTCCCCAGTCCTCACATTAGCGCTCAATATATTCCAGGACTACGTTCCAAATATCCACACTAGCCTACCACTTTTATATTCAAGTATTGTGATGGCAGCATCATGTTATAGATATGCTTGTCACCGGCAGGGACTGTGGAGTTTGTCAGGATCAAAACAAATATGAAAGTAACAAAGCCCATGTAAAAAGTTGGAGGAAAACCCACCTCTGTTTTCTGAAAACTCCAATCCTGCGACTTCGTGACATTTACACATATTTGACTCCTAAAGACACCAGCATGGCTTTCCAAGAGGTGTTATGAGTTCCTGAGTGGTCCAGTCTCAGTCCTGACTCAGAAACAAGGTTGGAATACTGCTGTCCAACAATGATTCCCAACCAAATGTACTGATCTTGAGGAATTATGACAAAAACCATGGATATTCTTCACAATGATTCACAGCTATAATTGCTGCCAAAGGTGCTTCCACCAAGTATTAACTACATGATGAAAGGTATGTGGACACCTGCTCATTGAACATCTCATTCCAAAATCATTGGCATTAATATGGAGTTGGTCCCCCCTTTGCTGCTATATCAGCCTCCACTCTTCTGGGAAGGCTTTCCACTAGATGTTAGAACATTGCTCCGGGGACGTGCTTCCATTCAGCCACAAGAGCATTAGTGAGGTTTGGCACTGATGTTGGGCAATTAGGGCTGGCTCGCAGTCGGCATTCCAATTCATCCCAAAGGTGTTAGATGGGGTTGAGGTCAGTGCTCTGTGCAAGCCAGTCAAGTTCTTCCACACCGATCTTGACAAACCATTTCTGTATGGACCTCACTTTGTGTACTGGGGCATTGTCTTGCTGAAACAAGAAAGGGCCTTCCCCAAACTGTTGCCACAAAGTTGGAAGCACATAATTGTCTAGAATGTCATTGTATGCTGTACCGTTAAGATTTCCATGAAAAACAGCCCCAGACCATTATTCCTCCTCCGCCAAACTTTACAGTTGGCACTATGCATTCGGGCAGGTAGCGTTCTCCTGGCATCCGCCAAAACCAGATTTGTCCGTCGGACTGCCAGATGGTGAAGTGTGATTCATGTGCGGCTGCTCGGCCAACAAAAAGTTTTTGTGCTGACGTTGCTTCCAGAGGCAGTTTGGACAGACAATTTTGTGCTTCAGTGCTCGGCGTCCCCGTTCTGTGAGTGGCCTACCACTTCGCAGCTGAGCCATTGTTGCTCCTAGACGTTTCCATGTCACAATAACAGCACTTACAGTTGACCGGGGCAGCTATAGCAGGGCAGAAATTTGACGAACTGACTTGTTGGGAAGGTGGCATCCTATGACGGTGCCACTTTGAAAGTCACTGAGCTCTTCAGTAAGGCCATTCTTCTGCCAATGTTTGTTAATGGAGATTGCATGGCCGTGTGCTCGATTTTATACACCTGTCAGCAACAGGTGTGGCTGAAATGGCCGAATCCACAAATTTGAAGGGGTGTCCACATACTTTCGTATATACAGTGGGGAGAACAAGTATTCGATACACTGCCAATTTTGCAGGTTTTCCTACTTACAAAGCATGTAGAGGTCTGCAATTTTTATCATATGTACACTTCAACTGTGAGAGACGGAATCTAAAACAAAAATCCAGAAAATCACACTGTATGACTTTTAAGTAATTAATTTGCATTTCATTGCATGACATAAGTATTTGATCACCTACCAACCAGTAAGAATTCCGTCTCTCACAGACCTGTTTGTTTTTCTTTAAGAAGCCCTCCTGTTCTCCACTCATTACCTGTATTAACTGCACCTGTTTGAACTCGTTACCTGTATAAAAGACACCTGTCCACACACTCAATCAAACAGACTCCAACCTCTCCACAATGGCCAAGACCAGAGAGCTGTGTAAGGACATCAGGGATAAAATTGTAGACCTGCACAAGGCTGGGATGGGCTACAGGACAATAGGCAAGCAGCTTGGTGAGAAGGCAACAACTGTTGGCGCAATTATTAGAAAATGTAAGAAGTTCAAGATGACGGTCAATCACCCTCGGTCTGGGGCTCCATGCAATATCTCACCTCGTGGGGCATCAATGATCATGAGGAAGGTGAGGGATCAGCCCAGAACTACACGGCAGGACCTGGTCAATGACCTGAAGAGAGCTGGGACCACAGTCTCAAAGAAAACCATTAGTAACACACTACGCCGTCATGGATTAAAATCCAGCGCAAGCCAGCGCATGTCCAGACCCGTCTGAAGTTTGCCAATGACCATTTGGATGATCCAGAGGAGGAATGGAAGAAGGTAATGTGGTCTGATGAGATAAAAATAGAGCTTTTTGGTCTAAACTCCACTCGCCGTGTTTGGAGGAAGAAGAAGGATGAGTACAACCCCAAGAACACCATCCCAACCGTGAAGCATGGAGGTGGAAACATCATTCTTTGGGGATGCTTTTCTGCAAAGGGGGCAGGTTGACTGCACCGTATTGAGGGGAGGATGGATGGGGCCATGTATCGCGAGATCTTGGCCAACAACCTCCTTCCCTCAGTAAGAGCATTGAAGATGGGTCGTGGCTGGGTCTTCCAGCATGACAACGACCCAAAACACACAGCCAGGGCAACTAAGGAGTGGCTCCGTAAGAAGCATCTCAAGGTCCTGGAGTGGCCTAGCCAGTCTCCAGACCTGAACCCAATAGAAAATCTTTGGAGGGAACTGAAAGTCTGTATTGCCCAGCGACAGCCCCGAAACCTGAAGGATCTGGAGAAGGTCTGTATGGAGGAGTTGGCCAAAATCCCTGCTGCAGTGTGTGCAAACCTGGTCAAGACCTACAGGAAACGTATGATATCTGTAATTTCAAACAAAGGTTTCTGTACCAAATATTAAGTTCTGCTTTTCTGATGTATCAAATACTTATGTCATGCAATAAAATGCAAATTAATTACTTAAAAATCATACAATGTGATTTTCTGGATTTTTGTTTTAGAATTCCGTCTCTCACAGTTGAAGTGTACCTATGATAAAAATTACAGACCTCTACATGCTTTGTAAGTAGGAAAACCTGCAAAATTGGCAGTGTATCAAATACTTGTTCTCCCCACTGTATAGTTTATATTACATGTCCATCCATTAAACCCTTGGTGTTTTGACATGTATTTCATATCTCCACAATATCTGTCTTAAGAATATATGCCCTATATTCCATTGATTTGTCCCAAGCTGGTGCTGGAGGCGCGTAACGTCCCTGACCTCTCTGCGGGGGTCAACTGCTCCTTCGGGGGATACGTGGAGACGGAGGGGCGCATCCAGGGGAGCCACATCTACTGCTTGTCCCCCTCGGCTCACAATGTCATCCCCATCACCCGCAACAAAGGTGAGAACGCCGCCCGGACCCTGCCGCCTCTGGCGCACACTGATGGTGTCATAATGTCACAGCCCACTCCTCCCCCCTTAGAAAATAGAAAAGAAAAAGGCTTTTATGCCAATGATGATATCACACGCCTGTGGGCTCATCACAGTCAGTGGAGGCTGGTAAATGGAGTAGTGGCTGGAATAAAATAAATGGTACGGTGTTAATGTATTTGATAACATTCCAATCATTCCATTCCAGCCTGTCCTTACAATCCTACAGTCTCCCTCCTCCTCATCTTCGCAATAGCTTCGCCTTGACCAGAATTGCACATTTCATGGCTTTATTTACATAACTCAATAATACTTTCTGAGTTTCTCTGTAACTACCAATCTTTTCCCCCCTAATTGCTCCCCAAAGCATCAATATTCTATATTCATCCTCTCCAATATGACATGTTTAAGATAGTTCAGAAGCAGTTCCATTGCCATGCGTTATGCATCTTTATCAGTTCTAATGCAATCATGCCACAATGATACCACTGTTGCCTGTGATGTCTCTTCAAAGCTTGGAGATGAAGGAGACGTATGTATTTAGATTCCCAGAAGTGATGTGTTTAGACTTGAGAGTTCCTAAAGCAGATTTCTTATCCGCCATTATGTATTGTTATCGGCTTTAATGCAATCTAATGGTCCCTGTGACGCTAAGAGCAATTTTTACCTGACTTATTCTCTCCATAGTCTCCAATGCATGACATAAGTGTAATGTTGCTAAGTGATGTGCGTGTCTCCGTAGGGGACAAGCGCATGGTGAAGCTCTACCTCAAGTCCAAGGAGACGGGCAAGACATTCGCCGGCGTGGACTTTGTATTCTACAACTGCAGCGTGCACTCGTCGTAAGTTTTCTAAATTGTTTAGTTTTTCTGTAATGTCTTTAAAAACTTGTGTACTTTTTTTGTTATTTCATTTTTTTTGTTTTGGGCTTTCTCCCTTCTCCCCTTCTCTTCCATCAGTTTTGTTTTCCCCTCGGTCCTCTTGTTA
>NW_028162873.1:10000-33455 GCF_964263955.1 Coregonus lavaretus
TAGACAGGTGTGTGCCTTCCCAAATCATGTCCAATCATTTGAATTTACCACAGTTGGACTCCAATGAAGTTGTAGAAACATCTCAAGGATGATCAATGGAAACAGGATTCACCAGAGCTCAATTTCGAGGTCTGAATACTTATGTAAATAAGGTATTTCTGTTTTTCTTTCAATATGTTTACAAAGATTTCTAAAAACCTGTTTTTGATTTGTCCTTATGGGTTATTTTTGTGTAGGTTGCTGAGGAAAAACCTTTATTTAATCAATTTTAGAATGAGGACGTAACATAACACAATCTGAATACTTTCTGAAGGCACTCTATGAGCACAAGGATCTCACTCTTGAGAAAGCTGCAGTCCTTGCAGATGAGTTTGTGTTGACACGTAAAACTACCTTCACAAAGCACCCAGTAGTTATCCCTATGCAAAAAGCAATCCAGAGAAGTCATCTCCTACTGCGCGGTGTCATTCCTTTTCTACAGTGCCCAAAGGTAAAGATTTGCAGATATTTATTTTTATAAATTTTTTTGTATCTGCCAATTTGTCATTACTGCCATGAGAAAGGACACATTATCTCTGTGTTCTAAGTTGAAACAGAAACATGAGAGCACTCCAGCTATTAAGTCTCTGGTTGGGACTGGTTTGTCTCCTAAATAAGATTTTGGATCAGATGTATATGAACCCTTTGTTTCAGATGGGTTTGTGTCTCTGCAGAGTGGTGATGCTGTTAAGCAGCTGATGAAGATACTGCGAGACACTTTGGCAGCCTAGTCCTTCATTTTGAGGGTGTTTTGCCTTTCTCTGACTCATCAGCAAGTGTATAGGGTGTGTTAGTATAAGGCATGGAGATGGGTTGCATGGAAGTTTCTTTGTATAATGTGGAACTCGAGTCTGATCTTATTTCTGGTTCCGTGTCATTGGAGTGAGGCCTAGCCTACCGATGAAGGGGGTCTCATTCATTTTGGGGAAACATTTTGGCTGGAGTGAAGGTCGTTCCAAATCCTGTCGTTTGTAAGGAACCCAGAGTTGAGGAACCTGATGGGTTATCAGAAAAGTACCCTAAAGTGTTCCCAGCATGTGCCGTTACACATGCTATGTCTAAGAATGTCACCGAGAGCAAGTCTAGTGTTGAGGAGGATGTCAGCGATCCCAGCATGGTCGATCTGTCTGAGACATTTATGGGTGATCCTGATTTCGGTCAACCCTTTGAAAACCCCAAAGGTGAGCAACTTTGTAGGACCGCTGAATGAAGAGAGGATCCCTACAGTTGACACTTCGATGTCTAGGAAGAAGCTGATAGTTGAACAGAGTAAAGATGTCTCCCTCTCTCCTCTTTTTGCTGAGATACGTCCAGAGGAAGAGTTGAAGTTTTGGGGGGTTACTTTGACAGAGATGGTGTTCTAATGAGGAAATGGTGTTCTCGCGCCAGTTCTGGGCAAAACAATTGCCCCAGTGTATCTCGAATTGTCGTTACAGTTACGTTTCGACAAGAGATACTGAGGTTGGCTCACGATGGTAGAATGGCAGGCCATCTTGGGGTCAATAAGACTTATGACCGTATCTTGCGTAACTTCTTCTGGCCTGGTCTGAAACCGGATGTTGTGTCTTATTGTTTGTCAGCGGACGGGTATACCGAACCAAGCCGTACCGGTTGTACCTTTGCAGCCTATTCCTGCTTTTGACTAACCTTTCAGCAGGGTTCTGGTGGACTGTGTTGGTCCTTTGCCCAAAGCATAGAGTGGTAACCGATTTCTCTTAACCATTATGTGCGATGTCACTCGTTTCCCTGAGGCCATTCCACTAAGGAAAATCACGAGAGGAAAGTTATTATGGATATTGCAGGAGTTTGTCCGTGGTAAGCACAACTTGTTTGCTGATTGTCTTTCAAGGGTGGGCAGTCCATAAGTTTTGTGTTTAGCCAATGTGTAGCCCTGGCATACATTATATTTTGACTGCACTTTTTGTCATATTGGAGATGATTTTCGTTTGTTTTTACTTCTTCTCAAAATGTCAGTTTTAGGCAGCTATAGAAAGAAAATGCAAAAAAAATAAGGGGAAAAAAGATTGTCAAAAAAGTGTATTTAATTGTTGACAGCCAGTTTATAGTGGAGGAGGTGACCCATTTTAAGTAGCGACACATTTAAGCTGATCATGGACGTTTTTTTTCTTCTGTTGGTTAGGAGCAAACTTGTCCAACAAAAATATAGGATATATTTGTTTTCTTAAGGGGGAAGGTGTAAAGGCTTTGGGTTTTCCATTTATATTTCGAGGTTGGATGTTGGCATGTGGGGCGCATCGATTGGTGTCACCTCATTAGTCAGTATGTGTTACACCTGTGCTGGTTTGTCATCTCTTTAGTGTGAAGATGTTTCACCTGCTACAGTTGTATTAGATGGGACTTTGAAAAAAATTGAATTGCCAATCAAAATAAATGTTCTATCACATTGGCCATATTATTTTTGGGAAGCCCAATTTATTCAGAATTTGGGCTTATAAGATGTGTACTTTCAGATTTTCCAAACTCACTTCCTTGCTTAAATCACTTGCGCTGCGCGCGCGCTGAAATCCACAATGTAGGGGGGTGGTTGTAAGGGTTATGCTAGATGTTTATGTACTGACAGGTCAGCCAATTAAAAACAAGCGGTTGTTTGGTCCGCTCCTGCCATAGGCTTTCATTCAAGTTCCATTCTGAGGCGCTGTGAAACCAGACATTTTGACAGAGAGAGAGACACTTTAGTTCAAACACAACCTTTGTTTCTACAACCCAGTCTTTAGCCATGACTCTGGAGGGACCAGCTTAGTAAAGATCTAAACCACAACCAGCCAGTCAGGACCTCTGAGGTTGGCTCTCCCCAGGTTAGATGCACTTGTCCTGGGGTGTTAGGACAGACTAGACCCCCTCCCCCCTGGATGAACCAGAGTGGAGATAGGTTGTGCCTGCTGGGGTATTAGCCGCGGGGCAGCAGATGGCTAGTGGGCCCCATAGGTCATTCAAAGCCCAAAGTCGAGTGTCCCCCGCGCCAGTCAGACGAGCCTCCTTGGAGAATTGGGCCCCATCGCAGTACCCCCCTAACACATACACACACACCCCACTGATTTACTCAGTTGGTTGAGGCCGGGTGTGGTGTTAACAATATCATGCTTGTGGGTTGGACCCCAGCTAAGGCCTCTTAAGACACCTCTTCAATTGTTAATGCTACTACCATACTGGGGTTCAACTCAGTCCAAAAAGAGCTTCAAAAGCACTTGTCATATTTCAACCCTTGTATCCTTTCTCACTTTTTCTGTATTGACATTGTGTACATGCATACTGGAATTACAATCACTCTCGCTAAGGGATATGCTCACTCAATGTTGAAAGACATGGATACAAATTGATACATTATCCCATATGGATACAATATCTACCACACCCCACCCATCCACCCCCCATACACACACCATCCACCCATCCCCCATACACACACTACCCACCTTTCCCCCATACACACACTACCCACCTTTCCCCCATAAACACACCATCCCCCCATACACACCAAAAACACACACCCTCCCTCCTTATTTATTCTACTGATTACGTCTTGGGCCTGCAATTTTAAAAAGTCCATACATTTGCATAGCAATATTAATCTAATTAGAAATCCCACTGTTTCAGTTAAGGGTGGAGAGATTGAAATAGAAAATCACCCGCGGCCATGATTACTTCTTAATTAAATATTTCAATTTGTAAAAATTCTCCCTTTCCCATTTGATTTATTAGGACTAGGGTGGATAGTCTGGAAATGAAGTAGGGTTGATGTCTCTATAATATAGTATTAAGATATCTAAGAACCTTTTTCCTGTGGTTCATTTTGTTCAGGTGCTGACTGGGTCATCTATTGTGTGATTTGAGGTTCCTTAATGTCTAATTTGGTATAAAGACGCCACAGTCATACTCTCTCCTCCAGATATACATGGAGAGAAAAGGTGTGGGATGGTGATGGAGGTACACAGAGACAAAAATAGGTAGATGTAGAGACTTTGAGTGTGTGACATTATGAACAGGACTTGTCCATTCGTCTATATGACTATCCTCTCCTCGCATTTCCTACAAGATCCTAAATACTTCCGACCTGATCTTAACATTGGGGCATATGTACACCTCCACAATGAGCACTTGCACTTACATCTCCTGATGAAAAATGTTGGCCAAAGCTAGCAGTTAATCATTGAAGAGAGCAGTGAAGAGCGTCCACATTGAATCAAATCAAATCAAATTTAATTTGTCACATGCGCCGAGTACAACTGGTGTTGACCTTACAGTGAAATGCTTACTTACAAGCCCTTAATTAACAATGCAGTTTTAAGAAAGAATACCAACAAAAATCACAGAAAAATACAATATAAAATAATATGAAATAAAAGTAACAAATAATTAAAGAGCAACAGTAAAAATAACAATAGCGAGGCTATATACAGGGTGGTACCGGTGCAGTCAATGTGCGGGGGCACCGGCTAGTCGAGGTAATTGAGGTAATATGTACATGTGGGTAGAGTTAAAGTGACTATGCATAAATAATAAACAGAGTAGCAGCAGCGTAAAAGGTGGGAGTGGGGGGTAGTGCAAATAGTCTGGGTAGCCATGATTAGCTGTTCAGAAGTCTTATGGCTTGGGAGTAGAAGCTGTTGAGAAGCCTTTTGGACCTAGACTTGGCGCTCCGATACCGCTTGCCGTGATGTAGCAGTGAGAACAGTCTATGACTAGGGTGGCTGGAGTCTTTGACAATTTTGAGGGCCTTCCTCTGACACCGCCTGGTATAGAGGTCCTGGATGGCAGGAAGCTTGGCTCCAGTGATGTACTGGGTCATACGCACTACCCTCTGTAGTGCCTTGCGGTCGGAGGCCGAGCAGTTGCCATACCAGGCAGTGATGCTACCAGTCAGGATGCTCTCGATGGTGCAGCTGTAGAACCTTTTGAGGATCTGATGACCCATGCCAAATCTTTTCAGTCTCCTTAGGGGGAATAGGTTTTGTCGTGCCCTCTTTACGACTGTCTTGGTGTGCTTGGACCATGTTAATTTGTTGGTGATGTCGACACCAAGGAACTTGAAGCTCTCAACCTGCTACACAACAGCCCCATCGATGAGAATGGGGGCGTGCTCGGCCCTCTTCTTTTTCTTGTAGTCCACAATCATCTCCTTTTGTCTTGATCACGTTGAGGGAGAGGTTGTTGTCCTGGCACCACACGGCCAGGTCTCTGAAGGTATTTATCGTCCTGCTATTTTCACCTTTAAAAAACACTATTCATTTGAAATAAAACACACCTTCAGAATAAGTCATTTGATCAATTCTACAATGTTAAATACATTACACCTCAAAGCGATAGAGGTTTGAAGCTTTTATAAAAGAACCAGACCACAGCTAGTGCTACCGTGGCTCTAAGGTTAGCTTAGCTCGATTAGCATTTGAATATGAAATGATCACATTTGCATTAGCATCATAAGTGTGGCTACATGGGGAGCATGGCTTCTCCATTGACGGTTGGATTGTCACAAGGGGGTCCAGGGATCGAGGCCCACCTCCAGACAGAAGATTGGCGGTGGGAGGGTATCCTCAAATGGCCTTGGGTGGGTATCCTGAAGTTCAGATTTAGGATGGACACCAGCAGGGGGTAGCAACTACGAGTCACTGGGGTGGCTCTTTGGATAGGCCTACTTCCAGACCAAAGGAGGAGTGGTCGGGGGTGCCCAAATGAGGCCTCTGAATGGAATTGGATGGATAGAAACATACCAGGTACCCTCCCTCCTTCCCCATTAAGGAACTGTTATTGAGGTATTCAATTCATGCTTCCTGAGGGAGGTAAAGAAGGGGTATAGGTAGGGGGTCTAGGCATGCTGCTTTCCTGCTCGTGACACCAAAGATGTAAGACACAAACGGAACAATAATTTCCCCTAATGAATAAATGAAAGGATGAAATAAAAGGATCTTTGTCTGGTACATTTACATTTTACATTTTCGTCATTTAGCAGACACTCTTATCCAGAGCGACTTACAAATTGGTACATTCACCTTATGATAGCCAGTGGGACAACCACTGTACATAGTTTTTGTTTTGTTTTTTTGGGGTGGGGTAAGGGGGGGGGGGGCGAAGGATTACTTCATCCTATCCCTGGTATTACTTAAAGAGGTGGGGTTTCAAGTGTCTCCGGAAGGTGGTGAGTGACTCCACTGTCCTGGCGTCGTGAGGGAGCTTGTTCCACCATTGGGGTGCCAGAGCAGTGAACAGTTTTGACTGGGCTGAGTGGGAACTGTGCTTCCACAGAGGTAGGGGGGCCAGCAAGCCAGAGGTGGATGAACGCAATGCCCTCATTTGGGTGTAGGGACTGATCAGAGTCTGAAGTTATGGAGGTGCCGTTCCCCTCACAGCTCCGTAGGCAAGCACCATGGTCTAGTAGCAGATGTGAGCTTCAACTGGAAGCCAGTGGAGTGTGCGGAGGAGCGGGGTGACTTGAGAGAACACCAGACGGGCTGCGGCGTTCTGTATGAGTTGTAGGGGTTTAATGGCACAGGCAGGGAGCCCAGCCAACAGCGAGTTGCAGTAATCCAGACGTGAGATGACAAGTGCCTGGATTAGGACCTGTGCCGCTTCCTGTGTAAGGCAGGGTCGTACTCTGCAAATGTTGTAGAGCATTAACCTACAGGATCCGGTCACCGCCTTGATGTTAGCGGAGAATGGCAGGGTGTTGTCCAGGGTCACGCCAAGGCTCTTTGCACTCTGGGAGGAGGACACAACGGAGTTGTCAACCGTGATGGCGAGATCATGGAACGGGCAGTCCTTCCCCGGGAGAAAGAGCAGCTCCGTCTTGCTGAGGTTCAGCTTGAGGTGGTGATCTGTCATCCACACTGATATGTCTGCCAGACATGCAGAGATGCGATTCTCCACCTTGCTATCAGAAGGGGGAAAGGAGAAGATTAATTGTGTGTCGTCTGCGTAGCAATGATAGGAGAGGCCATGTAAGGATATGACAGAGCCAAGTGACTTGGTGTATAGCGAGAATAGGAGACGGCCTAGAACTGAGCCCTGGGGGACACCAGTGGTGAGAGCACGTGGTGCGGAGACAGATTCTCGCCACGCCACCTGGTAGGAGCAACCTGTCAGGTAGGACGCAATCCAAGAGTGAGCCGCGCCGGAGATGCCCAACTCGGAGAGGGTGGAGAGGAGGATCTGATGGTTCACAGTATCAAAGGCAGCAGATAGGTCTAGAAGGACGAGAGCAGAGGAGAGAGAGTTAGCTTTAGCAGTGCGGAGAGCCTCCGTGACACAGAGAAGAGCAGTCTCAGTTGAATGACCAGTCTTGAAACCTTGGAGAGTTTTGGAGAGAAAAGAAAGAAGGGATACTGGTCTGTAGTTGTTGACATCGGAGGGATCGAGTGTTGGTTTTTTGAGAAGGGGTGCAACTCTCGCTCTCTTGAAGACGGAAGGGACATAGCCAGCAGTCAAGGATGAGTTGATGAGCGAGGTGAGGTAAGGGAGAAGGTCTCCGGAAATTGTCTGGAGAAGAGAGGAGGGGATAGGGTCAAGCGGGCAGGTTGTTGGGCGACCGGCCATCACAAGTCGCAAGATTTCATCTGGAGAGAGAGGGGAGAAAGAAGTCAAAGCATAGGGTAGGTCAGTGTGAGCAGGACCAGCGGTGTCATTTTACTTAACAAACGAGGATCGGATGTCGTCAACCTTCTTTTCAAAATGGTTGACAAAGTCATCCACAGAGATGGAGGGGGGGGGATTCAGCAGGGAGGAGAAGGTGGCAAAGAGCTTCCTAGGGTTAGAGGCAGATGCTTGGAATTTAGAGTGGTAGAAAGTGGCTTTAGCAGCAGAAACAGAGGAAGAAAATTTAGAGAGGAGGGAGTGAAAAGATGCCAGGTCCGCAGGGAGTCTAGTTTTCCTCCAATTCCGCACGGCTGCCCGGAGCCGTGTTCTGTGAGCTCGCAATGAGTCGTCAAGCCACGGAGAAGGAGGGGAGGACCGAGCCGGCCGGGAGAATAGGGGACATAGAGAGTCAAAGGATGCAGAAAGGGAGGAGAGGAGGGTTGAGGAGGCAGAATCAGGAGATTGGAGGGAGAAGGATTGAGCAGAGGGAAGAGATGATAGGATGGAAGAGGAGAGAGGAGCGGGAGAGAGAGAGTGAAGGTTGCGACGGCGCATTACCATCTGAGTAGGGGCAGAGTGAGTATTGTTGGAGGAGAGCGAGAGAGAAAAGGATACAAAGTAGTGGTCGGAGACTTGGAGGGGAGTTGCAGTGAGATTTGTAGAAGAACAGCATCTAGTAAAGATGAGGTCAAGCGTATTGCCTGCCTTGTGAGTAGGGGGGGACGGTGAGAGGGTGAGGAAAGGAGTGGAAAGAAGGAGGCAGAGAAAAATTAGTCAAAGGTAGACATAGGGAGGTTGAAGTCACCCAGAACTGTGAGGGGTGAGCCATCCTCAGGAAAGGAACTTGTCAAGCTCATTGATGAACTCTCCAAGGGAACCTGGAGGGCGATAACTGATAAGGATGTTAAGCTTGAATGGGCTAGTGACTGTGACAGCATGGAATTCAAATGAGGAGATAGACAGATGGGTCAGGGGAGAAAGAGAGAATGTCCACTTGGGAGAGATGAGGATTCCTGTGCCACCACCCCGCTGACCAGATCCTCTCGGGGTATGCGAGAACATATGGTCAGACGAGGAGAGAGCAGTAGGAGTAGCAGTGTTTTCTGTGGTAATCCATGTTTCCGTCAGCGCCAAGATGTCGAGGCACTGGAGGGTAGCATAGGCTGAGATGAACTCTGCCTTGTTGGCCGCAGAACGGCAGTTCCAGGGGCTGCCGGAGACCTGGAACTCCACGTGGGTTGTGCGTGCAGGGACCACCAGGTTAGAGTGGCAGCAGTCACGCGGTGTGAGGCGTTTGTATAGCCTGAGCGGAGAGGAGAGAACAGGGATAGACAGACACATAGTTGACAGGCTACAGAAAATGGCTACAATAATGCAAAGGAGATCGGAATGAAATTAACTAAACATCTGGGCAAGCGAGAGAGCGCGCCTCCCTCACTTACATTTCACTGAAACACCCAAATATAACTCTCCCAACTTCCACCTCAGAAACTATAATTGTTGTAAACTACAGCGGTTCAATGTTTTCTAGGAATAGACTAACTAAGTTTATTCAGCTAGCTAACTTGGTACAGTATTATTCCGTGAAAACCGTCCAGGGCACCGAATCCTATGACGCCACAGCCAACTAGCATGCCAGCCTCCAACAACACGGTTTAGCACCAATACTCGGCCACAACAAACCACCAGTGTGTCAACACACCAAGCACATCATTTGTGTCCGTGTCTAACGTTGTGTAAAGTTCTGGGTTAGTCCCGACAGCTTGAGCGAGTCCGTCATCAACTTATTCAGCCAGTTAGTTAGCTAGAATAGTTAGCATACTAGCTAGCCATTGCTTTCTGCCAACGAAAAAGCCCCTCCTCCCACGGCACGAACACACAGAGAGAGCCAAGCTAACATTAACTAGTCACCCATGTCCCGAATTCCCTTGAACGACTCTGGTTACCAGTATGTAAAATCAAAACACAAATGTAGGTTATAACTTACCCCTAGCAGCTACTGTTAGCCAGCCAAGTGCAAAGCTAGCCACTGAATCGACTCAGCCAGTTCGTGTCTGTTCGCTAGGTCGTTCCAGCTATTGTTTAGTTAGCTATCCAGGTAGCAACAAGCTAGCTACATTACAAGCACAGTAGCTACTAACTACCTAACGCCAACGCTTCAGACAATGAGGTTAGAAAAACAGCTGAATAGTAGGCAGCTAGCTGGCATAATTACAGGTACTCTCAAGTGTGAAACAACTATCCACAGTTGCTAATAGTTACCAGTAGCTACCCGCTAGCTAGTCCAGGTGGTGGGTTAGCTTGCCTCGTGCTTCACCGGGCTCTGCCGAATACAATACTTACCTACAATAATTACCTACAATAACCTAAGATAACTACCTACAATACCTAACTACAATCTAAATACATGGTTTAAGCTTTACTCAACACCATATAAGCCAAGCTTACCTCCCGCCAGAGAGAGACCAGAAAAGGGCGTTGAGCCACCACAATCCAGAACAGCTTAGATGGATTTAATGGTGCTCCATGGGATGTTCAAATTTTCTGATATTTTTTTATAACCCAACCCTGATCTGTACTTCTCCACAATTTTGTCCCTGACCTGTTTGGAGAGCTCCTTGGTCTTTATGGTGCCGCTTGCTTGGTCGTTTCCCTTGCTTAGTGGTGTTGCAGACTAGATGTATAGCCTACATTTAACCAGTTTGGGGATTTGACCTAGAACCTGTACTTTGTGGGGACCTTGCATCGGTCCCCGCTTGATGGCAAATCCCAACGGTGCTAAAATGGTGTCCTCCTTTTGTCGTTATTTGCATGCTCATGTTATACAAAGAGTGGTCATTGTCTAAGCTCCATAAATGCTAAACACGTAGCACAAACTGCTAGGCTAACTAGCCCTTAACTAAGCTTACATTTCAGCCTGGTGGCTAGCCTAGACTAATCAACCCTCCTCCCATGTGTTTCTACATTGATGAATTGGCCCCCCCTGTTTTGATGCTGGAATAAGAGGCCTGCTATTTCTTTACAGAAATGCTAACAAAGAAGTAAGAAAAATCATTTGGCTAGCTAGCCTAGATAGCCTAGACTGACCTAGCCTAATCAAGCCTCCTCCCATTTGTTTCTACATTGATGAATCGCCCTGCTGCACTGATGTCAGATTAAGAGGCCTGTGATTTCCTTAGCCGCCCATTGCTCATTCTTAATGGACAGGCTCTCTCAGCACAATGCTAAATTTGTCAATTAAAGGCGCAGTGGGATTGAATTAAAGCCTGGGCCTCTGATCCTTACAAAGAGGGGGGCTGCTGGAAACAACTGCTTTGAAAACACACTTAACAAACGAGTGTCCTAATTGATCCAAATTAATCTGCTTCTTGTTTGATGGATTCAGATCGCATCTGACTTTAAGAGCTTTGAGAGATAAAACCCTGTTACTCATACCGGCCGTAGAATCAGAAATGCAGTTTTAAAGGGGAAAGCATACTTCGGTGCGTGTTGTGAGTGTGCGGGTATTGATTGAGCTAGATCCGTTAGGTCCCTGCAGATCAGGTCGAAAGGAGAATTTCAACCAGGAGAGAATGTCTGTCTAGTTTTAGATTGTTTATCTGCTTTTGATACATTTCATGTAATTTTTTAAAACATGAATCTGAAACCCAGTAGTTTGAAGAAGAGCATTGGAGTTGACAGTTGATGACTTAAGGAAGTTTGACTGACAACAATTGTCTGGCCTTTTCAATACAGTAGAATAGATAAATAAGTAACTAACATGTTTACTCTTATTTTTTTGTGATGAAATCATTAGCTTTGTAGAGCAGAGAGAGCTCATGCCCTATTTCTGGTGGCGATGAAGCACCAGTATCTCACATCAATAAACCAGACACAAGAAGCTGTCAGATGTCTCCATTCCCACCTACACACACCACTGCATGTACACAAACACACACTCACACCAGCCCTGACTCCCTGTAGATATCTCTGTCCCACGAGACATCTAGACAGGGCCCCTGGCTACACCCAAAATGTCTTTCTCTTTCTTATCTCTCCCCCTTTTCTCCATCTCCCCCACAATACATGGTATTTCCCCCTCTCTCTCAGGGAGATCCACCTGCTATTGATCAATTTTTTCTATTTTATTTCCCTCTGTTCATCCTTCTCCTCCCCTGGGCACCGGGGCTAAAGCAGGTGCATTTAAATAGTGAAGGCGCTTAGCTGGAGGATGAAAGGGGCTTTAGACAAAAGGTGCAGGAAGTTTTAAAAGCCATGGGGAGAATGAATCACTGTGGGATGGAAAGACAAAGGTATAGGTGAAGACGGTCAATTGGAAAAAGACAAGATGTAAAGATACAACATATAGGGAGAGAGGGTAACTTGATAGGGAGAGGCTTTATAACAGTATAGAGCCGGGGAGACGAGGAAGAGATTGAGAAAGAGGGATTCTAAATGTGTATAGAGAGAGGGGAGAACAGTAAAGAGAAGTGAATATAAAGATAAGTGAGAGACTGAACAAGAGGACAGGTAGAATATGGCTAGAGAGAGGTTAAGAGAGTTGTAGCAAGAGATACATATTTTATTTATTTGTTTGTTTGTTCGCTTCATTCTGACGCTGAGTGTGCCCAGCCCATATGGGTTGATACTTCCCATCCAGTGTGTTCTGTGTCCCCTAACACTCTCCGTCCCCCCGTCCTCCCCCAGGTGCCTGTCGTGTGTGAACGGCTCCTTCCCGTGCCACTGGTGTAAGTACCGTCACATCTGCACCCAGAACGCCAACGACTGCTCCTTCCAGGAGGGCCACGTCAACGTGTCCGAGGTGAGTGTCACACTATTTCCTGTCCCTCCTTCTACATACACATACCCGAGTCCTACATGCCTTAAGGACTAGGGGATGTGGAACTAGGGGATGTTAAACCCACATTTGTGACCCAGTACCTGGATTTGGGCCTATGTAGCATCATTTGAAATTGTGTTTTTTACATTGGATAGAAGTAGAGACTCAGAGCTAGAACATTGTATATCATACACTGCAGTTGAGGAACAATGGGAAAGTAGGTCTGCTTTGAAAGTTGATAAACTTGTAACCCCACTTTTGAGAAAATGGCCCGTGAATGTTTTGGTGCACCTACTGGAGAGTTATTCTTTGTCTACAACCATTCAGCATCGTTCACACCCTCTTAATCCTCACCCTGCTTTAATGATTCACATGTGAGGCCATGTGCTAAACAGAGTGAATAAGGTAGTGTAGTAAACAACCAAAGATGTAAAGACTAAAAGTGGTGAAGGTAGTAGCAAAAAGTACTAGTAAAAATAAACTTTATCTGGTCCTTGGCCTATATCCTAATCTAACTTTGGTGCAGGTCATGTTCTTCACATTACTATCTCTGGTAAACATGCACTATATGAAACAAAATCTAACTTTATTTAGCACATGCACAGGATACAGAAAGTGTAAACAGTACAGTGAAATGGTAATTTGCATAGTGGAGTCTTTTGTTTAGACATATAGCTAGCTAGCTAAACAATGAACCATAATCCCAACTCATACTACCGTGCACCATGCATGAATTTGCAGGTAGCTAAAGCTAACTAACTATGCTCTAGCTAGCTAACATTACGATATAACTAGTAATGCAAATGGCTTTCTGAGATACAAATAATATTACTACACAGATCATATGCATAACATTAGCTACAGAGCCAGCCAGCTAATGTTAGCTAGCTAGCTATCAGTACACTTTAACTTGCAATGAAAACAACTTTCTGAAATGTATAATATCTGAAAATGTAGCTAGACTCTTACCCGTATACATGGATGAACGCTTCTCCCTCTGTCATGGATGCCATGGTTGCCCTTAGTTTGGATATGTAATCCAGAGACGGGTGTTTTATACAACAGCCTTGTGTTCTCTATTCGACACTCTCCACATTTGGCAATCATCTCTCTGCTTCCACCAGGCATCCCACTGATTTCAAAACTGTCAACTTCTTCTGTGACAACAACAGTGTTGATCCTGTTTCTTCCCCATGACTGTCATCAGAAGACTACAATGTCTGGTTCAATGAAAATGTTTTTACCTAAATCAAGGATTTCCTCATCGTCTGATTCATTTTCAGAGTCCGAGAGAGACAGCATGGTACAATCGTCCTCCAGAAAGTAGTCCATCACAAACGTTTTCCCACTGATCTTTGTCAATAGCGCCTGATACAGTTGAAGTCGGAAGTTTACATACACTTAGGTTGGAGTCATTAAAACTCGTTTTTCAACCACTCCACAAATGTCAAGTTAACAAACTTGAGTTTTGGCAAGTCGGTTAGGACATCTACTTTGTGCATGACACAAGTAATTTTATCAACAATTGTTTACAGACATATTATTTGACTTATAATTTACTGTATCACAATTCCAGTGGGTCAGAAGTTTACATACACTAAGTTGAATGTGCCTTTAAACAGCTTGGAAAATTCCAGAAAATGATGTCATGGCTTTAAAAGCCTCTGATAGGCTAATTGACATCATTTGAGTCAATTGGAGGTGTACCTGTGGATGTATTTCAAGGCCTACCTTCAAACTCAGTGCCTCTTTGCTTGACATCATGGAAAAATCAAAAGAAATCAGCCAAGACCTCATAAAAAAATTGTAGACCTCCACAAGTCTGATTCATCCTTGGGAGCAATTTCCAAATGCCTGAAGGTACCACATTCATCTGTACAAACAATAGTATGCAAGTATAAACACCATGGGACCACGCAGCCGTCACACCACTCAGGAAGGAGACACGTTCTGTCTCCTAGAGATGAACGTACTTTGGTGTGAAAAGTGCAAATCAATCCCAAAACAACAGCAAAGGACCTTGTGAAGATGCTGGAGGAAACAGGTACAAAAGTATCTATATCCACAGTAAAATGAGTCCTATATCGACATACTTTTTGGAGAAATGTCCTCTGGTCTGATGAAACAAAAATAGAACTGTTTGGCCATAATGACCATCTTTATGTTTGGATGAAAAAGAGGGTGGCTTGCAAGCCGAAGAACACCATCCCAAGTGTGAAGAACGGGGGTGGCAGCATCATGCTGTGGGGGTGTTTTGCTGCAGGAGGGACTGGTGCACTTCACAAAATAGATGGCATTATGAGGAAGGAAAATTATATGGATATATTGAAGAAACATCTCAAGACATCAGTCAGGAAGTTACAGCTTGGTCGCAAATTGGTCTTCCAAATGGACAATGACCCCAAGCATACTTCCAAAGTTGTGGCAAAATGGCGTAAGGACAACAAAGTCAAGGTATTGGAGTGGCCATCACAAAGCCCTGATCTCAATCCTATAGAACATTTGTGGGCAGAACTGAAAAAGCTTTTGCAACCAAGGAGGCCTACAAACCTGACTCTGTTACACCAGCTCTGTCAGGAGGAATGGGCCAAAATTCACCCAACTTATTTTGGGAAGCTTGTAGAAGGCTATCCGAAACGTTTGACCCAAGTTAAACAATTCAATGACAATGCTACCAAATACTAATTGAGTGTATGTAAGCTTCTAACCCACTGGAAATGTGATGAAAGAAATGAAAGCTTAAATAAATCATTCTCTCTACTATTATTCTGACATTTCACATTCTTAAAATAAAGTTGTGATCCTAACTGACCTAAGACAGGGATTTTTTACAAGGATTAAATGTCAGGAATTGTGAAAAACTGAGTTTGAATGTATTTGGCTAAGGTGTATGAAAACTTCCGACTTCAACTGTAACTTCAGGGCCGCATTGTTGAGAGCAGTAGCAACACTTTTTCAGTTCTTCATGATTTATTTCCAAAAAAGCTGTGATAGAAAGGATTTTCTACACATACTGAGCAGCTCATGTTATAGACAGAATCATGTTACATGGCAGACCAATCCAAACTCATCTATTGGCATGTCCAACCCATCCATTTTCTTAGCCAATCATGGCTAGCGGGAAGGTTCCTGTAGTTTTCCGTGGTTAAACCTACTAGGCTTGTAATTTAATCATTTTATTCATATTTACAGATGGCAGACAAGTTTGTTATTAAGGCACATTCATTTATTTTAATTTTTAAATTTAAATTTTTTAGGTGGTAGATCAGCTTTAAAATTGCAGATATATTGTAACTTCCATCAATGTCATTGTCTGCATCACTTCCAATCCCCCATATGTTTCCAGAAATCCAGAAAAATGCATGTCAAAAATGTTATAAATTGATTTGCATTTTAATGAGGGAAATAAGTATTTGACCCCCTCTCAATCAGAAAGATTTCTGGCTCCCAGGTGTCTTTTATACAGGTAACGAGCTGAGATTAGGAGCACACTCTTAAAGGGAGTGCTCCTAATCTCAGCTTGTTACCTGTATAAAAGACACTTGTCCACAGAAGCAATCAATCAATCAGATTCCAAACTCTCCACCATGGCCAAGACCAAAGAGCTCTCCAAGGATATCAGGGACAAGATTGTAGACCTACACAAGGCTGGAATGGGCTACAAGACCATCGCCAAGCAGCTTGGTGAGAAGGTGACAACAGTTGGTGCGATTATTCGCAAATGGAAGAAACACAAAATAACTGTCATTCTCCCTCGGCCTGGGGCTCCATGCAAGATCTCACATCGTGGAGTTGCAATGATCATGAGAACGGTGAGGAATCAGCCCAGAACTACACGGGAGGATCTTGTCAATGATCTCAAGGCAGCTGGGACCATAGTCACCAAGAAAACAATTGGTAACACTACGCCGTGAAGGACTGAAATCCTGCAGTGCCCATAAGGTCCCCCTGCTCAAGAAAGCACATATACAGGGCCGTCTGAAGTTTGCCAATGAACATCTAAAAGTTTCAGAGGAAAACTGGGTGAAAGTGTTGTGGTCAGATGAGACCAAAATTGAGCTCTTTGGCATCAACTCAACTCGCCGTGTTTGGAGGAGGAGGAATGCTGCCTATGACCCCAATAACACCATTCCCACCATCAAACATGGAGGTGGAAACATTATGCTTTGGGGGTGTTTTTCTGCTAAGGGGACAGGACAACTTCACCGCATCAAAGGGACGATGGACCGTCAAATCTTGGGTGAGAAACCTCCTTCCCTCAGCCAGGGCATTGAACACGGGTCGTGGATGGGTATTCCAGCATGACAATCACCCAAAACACACGGCCAAGGCAACAAAGGAGTGGCTCAAGAAGAAGCACATTTAGGTCCTGGAGTGGCCTAGCCAGTCTCCAGACCTTAATCCCATAGAAAATCTGTGGAGGGAGCTGAAGGTTTGAGTTGCCAAACGTCAGCCTCGAAACCTTAATGACTTGGAGAAGATCTGCAAAGAGGAGTGGAACAAAATCCCTCCTGAGATGTGTGCAAACCTGGTGGCCAACTACAAGAAACGTCTGACCTCTGTGATTGCCAACAAGCGTTTTGCCACCAAGTACTAAGTCATGTTTTGCAGAGGGGTCAAATACTTATTTCCCTCATTAAAATGCAAAATAAATTTATAAAATTTTTGACATGCGTTTTTCTGGATTTTTTTGTTGTTATTCTGTCTCTCGCTGTTCAAATAAATCTACCATTAAAATTATAGACTGATCATGTCTTTGTCAGTGGGCAAACGTACAAATTCAGCATACAGACAGTGGGCAGAACAAGTATTTGATACACTGCCGATTTTGCAGGTTTTCCTACTTACAAAGCATGTAGAGATCTGTAATTTTTATCATAGGTACACTTCAACTGTGAGAGACAAATTGAGAATTTATTTTCCAGAAAATCACATTGTAGGATTTTTTATAAAATGCAAATTAATTACTTAAAAATCATACAATGTGATTTTCTGGATGTTTGTTTTAGATTCCGTCTCTCACAGTTGAAGTGTACCAATGATACAAATTACAGACCTCAACATGCTTTGTAAGTAGGAAAACCTGCAAAATCGGCAGTGTATCAAATACTTGTTCTCCCCACTGTATATGGGACGGCTGCCAAGCCTTTGTTTTTGTTAGCGGCATGCACACTGATAACTCCACCAATCCTACCGATGATATCATTTATGAAGATTATACCTTTTTAAACATTTTGTCAAAAAAAAGAAGGTTCTTTATCAATTAGGATATTTCAGTTTAAACACAATATTTGTTGCATTATTTGTTCTGTCGTTTCTGGAGGATTAAATTGAAATTGCAACCAACTTTCTATGGCTTGTTTTAGAAATAGTGATGTTTGCGAGATTATTTCCTTTTCAAATAACTGAAAGTGAGAGGTTGTAATCTGAATAAAGGGAAAAAGGCCATTCTTGAACATTGGGTGAGACAATCTTACTAATTTGCTAGAGAACCAGTTCGGATTTAAGTATAACTTTTGTATGACTGAAGCTTTTAGTGATAGGTCTAATGGTTTAATATTTAATAATTTTTGTCCTCCGAATTCATATTCATTATATAAATAGGCCCGTTTAATTTTGTCTGGCTTGCTGTTCCAAATAAAATGGAATATTTGTTTTACTTTCTGAGAAATAGCCATTATTTACTATTTTACACCTAGGGTTACTATACATGATATTAACCCATGTTATAAGAGATTCTCCAAAATTGAAATGCTCCAGGCATTTATATATACAGTGGGGAAAAAAAGTATTTAGTCAGCCACCAATTGTGCAAGTTCTCCCACTTAAAAAGATGAGAGAGGCCTGTAATTTTCATCATAAGTACACGTCAACTATGACAGACAAAATGAGGAAAACAATCCAGAAAATCACATTGTAGGATTTTTAATGAATTTATTTGCAAATTATGGTGGAAAATAAGTATTTGGTCAATAACAAAAGTTTCTCAATACTTTGTTATATACCCTTTGTTGGCAATGACACAGGTCAAACGTTTTCTGTAAGTCTTCACAAGGTTTTCACACACTGTTGCTGGTATTTTGGCCCATTCCTCCATGCAGATCTCCTCTAGAGCAGTGATGTTTTGGGGCTGTCGCTGGGCAACACGGACTTTCAACTCCCTCCAAAGATTTTCTATGGGGTTGAGATCTGGAGACTGGCTAGGCCACTCCAGGACCTTGAAATGCTTCTTACGAAGCCACTCCTTCGTTGCCCGGGCGGTGTGTTTGGGATCATTGTCATGCTGAAAGACCTAGCCACGTTTCATCTTCAATGTCCTTGCTGATGGAAGGAGGTTTTCACTAAAAATATCACGATACATGGCCCCATTCATTCTTTCCTTTACACGGATCAGTCGTCCTGGTCCCTTTGCAGAAAAACAGCCCCAAAGCATGATGTTTCCACCCCCATGCTTCACAGTAGGTATGGTGTTCTTTGGATGCAACTCAGCATTCTTTGTCCTCCAAACACGACGAGTTGAGTTTTTACCAAAAAGTTCTATTTTGGTTTCATCTGACCATATGACATTCTCCCAATCCTCTTCTGGATCATCCAAATGCACTCTAGCAAACTTCAGACGGGCCTGGACATGTACTGGCTTAAGCAGGGGGCCACGTCTGGCACTGCAGGATTTGAGTCCCTGGCGGCGTAGTGTGTTACTGATGGTAGGCTTTGTTACTTTGGTCCCAGCTCTCTGCAGGCCATTCACTAGGTCCCCCCGTGTGGTTCTGGGATTTTTGCTCACCGTTCTTGTGATCATTTTGACCCCACGGGGTGAGATCTTGCGTGGAGCCCCAGATTGAGGGAGATTATCAGTGGTCTTGTATGTCTTCCATTTCCTAATAATTGCTCCCACAGTTGATTTCTTCAA
Organism: Coregonus lavaretus; assembly: GCF_964263955.1. Lineage (NCBI taxonomy): Eukaryota > Metazoa > Chordata > Actinopteri > Salmoniformes > Salmonidae > Coregonus > Coregonus lavaretus. The sequence goes on from NW_028162873.1 coordinate 29,356, forward strand.
ACCAAGCTGCTTACCTATTGCAGATTCAGTCTTCCCAGCCTGGTGCAGGTCTACAATTTTGTTTCTGGTGTCCTTTGACAGCTCTTTGGTCTTGGCCATAGTGGAGTTTGGAGTGTGACTGTTTGAGGTTGTGGACAGGTGTCTTTTATACTGATAACAAGTTCAAACAGGTGCCATTAATACAGGTAACGAGTGGAGGACAGAGGAGCCTCTTAAAGAAGAAGTTACAGGTCTGTGAGAGCCAGAAATATTGCTTGTTTGTAGGTGACCAAATACTTATTTTCCACCATACTTTGCAAATACATTCATTAAAAATCCTACAATGTGATTTTCTGGATTTATTTTCTTCTCAATTTGTCTGTCATAGTTGACGTGTACCTATGATGAAAATTACAGGCCTCTCTCATCTTTTTAAGTGGGAGAACTTGCACAATTGGTGGCTGACTAAATACTTTTTCCCCCACTGTATCAACATACACACTCCATTTTCTTAATCTCTACCATCATAGTCCTGCGTACACTATACAGTCATCTCTCACACACATACACACACACACACATACACATATGCACACACACACACACACATCCTCTCTCTCTAAACACATATTTTATATGTAGACTTATTGTCAAATGTTCATGAATGCATATCCACTGTCCGACCAATTGACTGACTGTCATGCTTTACTTTTAAGCATATTCCATCTGATTCAGCCTGAAACAAACTACACACAGACAGACAGACAGACACACACATCCCTGTGTGTTTACAGTCCAGCTCTGAGCTTCCCTTTTCAACCGTTCCACCTATCCTCTAGACAGGATTACAGTCTGTGCAGGTTGGACAGCCGCCTTATTTACAGACACCTCTAATTGGTCAAATTCAATCAAATTACACACAAACCCTCAGTCTTATCTATTCTCCAACCGTAGTGGTGTATAACATTAGTGGGATAGCCTAGCATTAGTGCTGTATTGTTAGCATAGGAGTGCTAGCCCGGACTCTGGCTCTCTGGCCAAGCAGCAACGTGGACTTGCCTTCACGGCTCGGAGAGTAAATGATGCGGATTAGCACTCCCATCTGTAAGACATGGGGTGTGCTGGCTATGCTAGTATATTATGTTTGTGGGTGAGTGGAACTGAGGGGGAAAGGCCTGATAAACAGGAAAGGCCTGTGGGGATGCAGAGATGGAGAGGAGGGAGAGAGAGGGAGATGGGAGGGAGAGGTCTGTGCATGGAGGGAGGGAGGGAGATGGAGGGAGGAAGGCAGGCAGGCAGTGAGAGATGGGGAGGGAGAGAGATGTGGAAGAGGAGAGAGGTCTGTGGAGAAGGGGAGAGGGGGGAGGAAGAGATGTGGAGGAAGGGAGAGTCCTGTGGAGAAGGAGAGAGGGAGGGAGTGAGATGGAATGAAAGCGTGTGTGCATATGTGTGCCGTCTCCGGGTCTTATCTGAGCAAAGCACAACCCAGACGGGCGAGCCAAAAGGGGGATGGTGTAATATCCCATCCCTCTATATTCCCATCTATCTCCCCCACAGTTGGTATTGCTCAGGAATATCTATTTTCCCCATTTCACTTCCTCTACCATTTCACTTCCTCTACCATTTCACTTTCTCTACCAATTTCTATCCCCTCCCTTTTCTCTTTCCCTTCCTTTTTCAAATTTCCTCCAATTTTCCTCCCATTATTCTCTCCTTTTTTTCTCTTCCCACTCATTTATTTTATTCTACCTCCCTGTTCCACTCCTCCTCTTGTTTCCTTCTATCACTATTTCTCTCTCTCTCACTCTCTCTCACTCTCTCACCTCTCACTCTCACTCTAACTCTCACTCTCACTCTCTCTCTCTCTCTCTCACTCTCACACGTCCATTTTCTCAGGCCAGACTGGATAGTTCTCTCAGTGAGTCTGTTGCCGCTCTCTCATTTGTAATCATTAGAGCTGCTTTTTGTTTCAGCCATAATAAAACAATGATTTCCAGATAGAATGTATCTCCTCGATGCTAATTAGACCATGGATTAAAGTGACACCACGGAAAGCAGTGTGTAGCCTTGCCATGCACCCCCCCTCCTTTCCCGTCTCTCCATACCTTCTTACTCTCCATACTCTCTTTCCTCCCCTTTTGATTGTCACTCCTTTCTCTCTCTCTCTCTCTCTCTCTCTCTCTCTCTCTCTCTCTCTCTCTCTCTCTCTCTCTCTCTCTCTCTCTCTCTCTCTCTCTCGCTCTCTCTCTCGCTCTCTCTCTCTCGCGCTCTCTCTCTCGCTCTCTCTCTCGCTCTCTCTCTCTCTCTCTCTCTCTCTCTCTCTCTCTCTCTCTCTCTCTCTCTCTCTCTCTCTGTATACAGCTGAAGTTGAAAGTTTACATGCACTTAGGTTGGAGTCATTAAAACTAATTTTTCAACCACTCCACAAGTTTCTTGTTATCAAACTCTAGTTTTGCAAGTCGGTAAGGACATAATTTGTCCAACAATTGTTTACAGACAGATTATTTCACTTATAATTCACTGTATCACAATTCCAGTGGGTCAGAAGTTTACATACACTAAGTTGACTGTGCCTTTAAACAGCTTGGAAAATTCCAGAAAATGGTGTCATGGCTTTAGAAGCTTCTGATAGGCTAATTGTCATCATTTGAGTCAATTGAAGGTGTACCTGTGGATGTATTTCAAGGACTACCTTCAAACTCAGTGCCTCTTTGCTTGAGATCATGGGAAAATCACCCAAGACCTCAGAAAATAAATTGTAGACCTCCACAAGTCTGGTTCATCCTTGGGAGCAATTTCCAAACGCCTGAAGGTACCACATTCATCTGTACAAACAATAGTATGCAAGTATAAACACCATGGGACCACGCAGCCGGCATACCGCTCAGGAAGGAGACGCGGTATGTCTCCTAGAGATGAACGTACTTTAGGTGCGAAAAGTGCAAATCAATCCCAGAACATCAGCAAATGACCTTTTGAAGATACTGGAGGAAACAGGTACAAAAGTATCTATATCCACAGTAAAACGAGTCTATATCGACGTAACCTGAAAGGCCGCTAAGCAAGGAAGAAGCCACTGCTCCAAAACCACCATAAAAAAGCCATACTACGGTTTGCACTGCACATGGGGACAAAGATCATACTTTTTGGAGAAATGTCCTCTGGTCTGATGAAACAAAAACAGAACTATTTGGCCATAATGACCATCATAACGTTTGGAGGAAAAAGGGGGATGCTTGCAAGCCGAAGAACACCATCCCAACCGTGAAGCACGGGGGTGGCAGCATCATGCTGTGGGGGTGCTTTGCTGCAGGAGGGACTGGTGCACTTCACAAAACAGCTGGCATCATGAGGAAGGTAAATTATGTGGATATATTGAAGCAACATCTCAAGACATCAGTCAGGAAGTTAAAGCTTCGTCGCTAATGGGTCTTCCAAATGGACAATGACCCCAAGCATACTTCCAATGTTGTGGCAAAATGACTTAAGGACAACAAAGTCAAGGTATTGGATGGCCATCACAAAGCCCTGACCTCAACCCTATAGAACATTTGTGGGAAAAACTGAAAAACCGTGTGTGAGCAAGGAGGCCTACAAACCTGACTCAGTTACACCAGCTCTGTCAGGAGGAATGGGCCAAAATTCACCCAACTTATTGTGGGACGCTTGTGGAAGGCTACCCGAAACATTTGACCCAAGTTAAACAATTTAAAGGCAATGCTACCAAATACTAATTGAGTGTATGTAAACTTCTGACCCACTGGGAATGTGATGAAATAAATAAAAGCTGGAATAAATCATTCTCGCTACTATTAATCTGACATTTCACATTCTTAAAATAAAGTGGTGATCCTAACTGACCTAAGACAGGGAATTTTTACTAGGATTAAATGTCAGGAATTGTGAAAAACATAGTTTAAATGTATTTGGCTAAGGTGTATGTAAACTTCCGACTTCAGCTGTATATACACTGAGTATACCAAACACCTTTCTAATATTGCGTTGAACACCCTCCGTTTTGCCCTCAGAAAAGCCTAAATTTGTCGGGCCATGGACACTACAAGGAGTCGAAAGCGTTCCATGTTGACTACAATTTTTCCACAGCTATGTAATGTTGGCTG